>NC_048567.1:12614876-12914876 GCF_013265735.2 Oncorhynchus mykiss | reverse complement strand
GGAATATATTTCAGGAAGTAGAAGACATCCCCCCCCCCCCAAGAAGTCACAGCATGTCACATCAGCATCCAGCTCTGCAGGAGTTTGATACATGAATAGTGTAAGTAGTGTAAAAACTGTAAGAAATAGGTCCCAAAAAGTGTCAAGAATAATAAAGAAGAAAAAGTATGAGCAATAACAGTAGTGTGCTTTGCATGCTGCAAGCACAGAAATAATAATAACCTGTTATATGTTATAACAGAAAATAGGACTAATATAATATACTGAATAGCATCTTACCATCAAAACAAACACCCCACAGTTGTTTGAGAAACCTTGCTTTGGTAGGCCCTGTGGTGTGAACAAGGTACACTTTTCAATACAGGAATGACAATCAAATGGTACAGTTCAGTGGAATAATTTAATGGAATATCTAACCTGAACATCCACACCAAAAGTCCTCCAATGTCCAGGGGACAAGATCAGAGCAATGTTTCTGTGAACACCGTGTACGTGAAAGTAAAGAAAAAGTACAATTCAACAGCTTTTAATACTCCAGCATGCATAACAGTTTTGAACACAGTTGGAACTGAAGTAGCCCAAGTATTTTTCACAACATGGGTGATGCTGGATCAGAAAATGTATTTTCGACTGCAAACACACAATTTCTCACATCAATGCACTCACATGCCAAAACTCTTTCCTTGGACACTGTTTCAAAGCAATGTGTATGCTTTCTTCGTCAATGTGTTTGAAGTTTTTCTTATTTAACTTCAGTTTGCAGTGTGGACAAGTTACAACGACTTTTCTTGACTTACTATGTATTTTGGGATCAGGTGATTTCATTATTGTATATAGGCTGTGTAGACTCGCTATGTGTAACTTACAGGCTGACTACAACGCTCGCGTTGCAAAACACATTTACATATCTATATTATTTCATTATTACACCCACACTTCTTGCGCGCGCCAACGAGCATCTGCGTTGCCAAGGGATAAGTTCTATTTGTGAAGCAGATTGCGCTGCAAGTCCTGCCTCTCCCATCTCCTCATTGGTTATACCCACATGCTACTGAAATACGAATGTAGTCAGTGGCGGTAATGCACCTAATTTATGAAAGTTGCCAATCTCAATATAAAGTCAAGAGAAGAAAAAGCCTAGAAGGAGGAGAGATGACTAGAAACGATTCGGTTGACCGTTTTATGTGTGGATTAATTGTCGGAGTAGAGGACCTTGTGCATTTCAGGTAAAATAACAACTCAATGTTTATATCCCAGGACAAATTAGTTAACAACACCACGCTAGCTAAATAGGACAAATTAGCTAGCAAGTGCAAGCTAGCTAGCTAAATTGCCATAAATGTTTAATGCTTTTCGACCTGTCCCCAAATTAATGTATCTGATTCAGAGTTTGTTTTGATATTTTAATCTGCGTGTCGTGATCGCGTTTGGTGGGGGGACAAAATAAATGTATGCACGATGGAGCACGATGGCGTACTCGTAAACCTAGGCTTACTGCTCATGTAGGCAAATCTGTCCAAATAAGATTCCCTCATTGTGAGCAATTATTAATTAATTTGGGGGGGCCTAGTAGTCTAGTGGTTAGAGTGTTGCAAGTTCAAACCCCTGAGCTGACAATGTACAACTGTACCACTGTTCCTAGGCTGTCATTGAAAATAAGAATTTGTTCTTCACTGACTTGCCTAGTTAAATAAAGGTAAATAAAATAAAAGGTGCTAATTAACGCTATGCTAATATCAGTGTAGTAGTTGGCCATATTAAAAATATACCACTGCACTGGTATACAAGAATATTACTAAGTACATTATGCATAATTACAATCTCACTTACTTCCACGATTTATAATTTTATCCATGTTGATTAGGTTCGATTAAGATTCGCTTTCGTTGACGTTGATACCGACGTTTACCTCAACTTGGGTGACCTTGACAGAGAGGGGAAGGTTTCAGGTTAAATGCGTTTGACTCCGTCCACATTGAGCCGGGCCCTGAACTGCAAACTGCAGTCAGGGGCTTCTCATTCATGCAGCAAGAGCTCTGATAGGTTGGAGGACGTCCTCTGTTAGTTGTCATGATTACTGTGTAAGTCTATGGAAGACAGAAGCTAGCTGTCCTCTGGCTACACGATGGTGCTACCCTACAGAGTGGTGTTGAGGATACTGTAGACCTTCATTGCAAAACATTGTTTTAATAAATTATTTGGTGACGTGAATATATTTAGTATAGTTTTATCTGTATAATATATTTATATATATTTATATATATATATATATATATTTATATATTTATATATATATATTTATCTGTTTTATCTGTAGTTTTATTTGTATGAAATTCCCTGAGGAGGATGGTCCTCCCCTTTCTCCTCTGAGGAGCCTCCACTGGTACCCATACCAAACATAACATGGAGTGTCTCGGATTTACATACAGAATAAATCAAAATGCTCTGAGACGAGGTTGAATGGCCTGGGAATTTGTTTTCACCTGCCAGGTTGTTTCAAAGTAGAGATAAAGTATCCTACAGATTAAGAGAATAAGGAAAGGAATAAATCATACATTTTTTATACATTGTTCACCAGATGGCGAGATTAGCCTTTTTTTGTAAGTGCTTATTGAATGTTTCCTGATACTGGCTACATTAATGCAGATAAATTAACCTTGAAATGTTGTATAGCCAAAAATATCTAGAGACGTAACAAGATATTTGCATATCATTTATTTATTGATATATCAAAAGTACATTTCCCCCAATGTTTTATTCTACTTCCTAAGATTTCTACAACACAGAAATACATGTATACAATCCTATGTACATATGTGTTGTGCTGACTGATGTATAACAATCTCATCTAAAGAAGTGAATTAGAAAATGTTGAATAACAGTCTGGTACCAAAGGACACGTGGACATTTGCCATAAGTAAAGCTGCATGTCTGTCATGACTTACTTAACACCTTTGTTTCCCCTCTAAAACAAGTGAAAAAATGAAGCAATCAAACAAAGAAAAAACTATTGCTGCAGGATTTGAAAGGTATCAGTGTTTGCTGCCTTCAAAAACACAAGGCAACATATGAGTAACACATATAGTGATGACTTGGCCCTTTTGAGGAAGTAGGTTTCATACATTTAAAAATATATATTTTGCAAGAAATTATCCAGTTCCTTGAAATTATAGTCATCAACTTATCAGGAAACCAAACAGCTTGAGAAATTGTTCACTGCTCACCTTCATATTATGCAGTCTTTGCTGCTCACACTAGAGGCAGATGGGGTTAACATGGTCACACCACTAGAGGCAGATGGGATAACATGGTCACACGAGAGGCAGATGGGGTTTTAACTTGGAAGGCTATACGATTGGATGGACAGTAGAATTTCATTAACCAAAATTACAAGAAGAGAGTGAAAATAGGCTACTATATGAAAAATGTCCTCCCTGAGAATGTGTTGTCTTTAAAAGCACCATAATTTTGACCTATTACAGTAGGAGCAGGGCCACTATCAGGAAGCACCAGAGGAACGAATCACAACAAAATAACATACATTTTTTCCTCACTTTGACACAATGTGCACATCTGTATTTCTTTCCCATTTTGTCATTTTCACAATAAACAATTTGTGTTTCCTCTTTTCAGCAACAGTTCAATATTACCTGTCCCCCTTTTGACTTGTATTCTCTCTTCCTCTCTCTTTTTCTGTCAGTCTCCACATCCCCCGCTCCCTCTCTCTCTTTCTCCCTCTCTCCAGGCTCTCACCTGGGCCGGGATGCACAGACCTTTCACGGTCCTCACTAGTTACCAGAGCCACAAAGTCATAATTATGGCTAGACTCCTGCCTATTTCTACAATTTCTCTTCTTCAAATCTGATTTTAAACCTAACCTTACCCCTAACCACACTGCTAACCTTATGCCTAACCCTAACCTTAAATTAAGACCAAAAAGCTAATATTTGTTTTCATGAATTTTTACATTATAGCCAATTTGGACTTTGTGCCTGTGGTAACTAGTGACAACCACCTTTAAAAAAATGATATCTCTAAATGTATAACATACTACCTAAAAAAACAAAAACATAAACCTATATATTTAAAGTGCCTCCTAAACATGACTGACATCGGGTAAAGAGGATAGGCTATCAGCTGATCATTGTGTTGATGATTGATGTAAATCTGATAGTTAACTAGCATTTTTTGTGATTCTCTTCAATGCTCTTAAATCATAACTTCATAATATACTATAATATTCATACTCTTCTAACTCATGCTATAGTAAGTATATGGTTGGTTGGCTGGTGGCTTGTGTGGATATTTTAGTATATGGTGGTTAGCTAAAGTCTAGACTACCTGTGTTGCTGCTGCCCTGACACACATGTGCAACACCTGACTGATGAAGGGATTGAGATGGGTCAGAGGGTTGTAGAGCCTGAATGCAGCTGCTCCTCTCTATGTCTTCTGCCTCTCTGCTGCTCGAAGGCTATGTAGGCCAAACCAAATATTGATGATGATGTAGATCAAATGTTATGCTGCTGTGGCAGTACTGTTGATATTTAAACTAGGTAGCTTGCTACACAGACTCGACCGGTGACTGCATTTCAAGCCATGCATGTTTGGATACCAGGCACACGCAAGCTCTGTACAGGGCAGACCAATGGGATGGGGGGTTGGGGGTGGTGAACTTGACGACTTTACGATGACTTGTGGGTTCAGAACAACAACAAAAAGGTGCTCGGGCACAGGTAGACCCCTATCTGTGCACGTGGCTGGCTCACGCCATGATAGAGTGGGTGTTCTCACTCTCTGCTGAGCTGAAGGACCTAGTGGGCCTCCGTGTTTTCCTCTGTCCTCCCCATTCCTTCATCCCTGGATAGAACCTCTGTCCCAGCAGCCCCTTACACATTCTGGTCAGCTCCCTCCTAAACTTCACCCCCACAAAGCAGTACAGCAGCGGGTTCAGGGCACAGTGTGACAGGCCCATGCTCTCAGACACCAGGATCCCGATGTCCACCGTGCGGCCAAACTGGCAGCCTCCACTAATCACGCCCAGCTTCTTCAGGCTTTCGGCCAATTGGAAGGAGTTGTAGGGTGCCCAGCAGAGCACAAACATGGACACCAGGGAGACGATGAGGTGAAGGGACTTCCTCTTCTGGCGGCGCGAGGCGTTGCAAAGGGAGCGGAAGATACGGATGTAGCAGTAGAGCATGACCAGCAGGGGCAGCCCAAAACCCAGCACCAAGTTGACTAGTGGCATCCCCACCTGCCACTGCACTGAGCTGTGGGGGAACACCGTCTGGCACACCAGCAGGCCCTGATGATCCCCCGAGCGCCCCACTTCCACCTTCACCACTTGTCTAAAGGTGATGTCCACCCCACTCAGGCCCAAGCACACTGTCCAGATCAGGGTGCAGGCAATCTGTGCATGGCAGGTGTTGCGTTTCCAGCCGGTGCTGATGGCGTGGACAATGGCCAGGTAGCGGTCGAAGCTGATGCAGGCCAGGAACAAGATGCCGCTGTAGCGGTTCAGAGAGAACAGGGCTCCGGAAATCTTGCAGGCGGCCATGCCGAACACCCACTGGTGGGCCCACTGGACGGCGAACAGGGGCAACGTGAGGGCCAGCAGGAGGTCGGACACGGCCAGGTGGAGCAGGAAGGTGTCGGTGAGGGAGAAGGAGCAGGTCCCACCTGTCTGAGAGGTGCGGTAGCGCATCAGCACACACAGCACCAGGATGTTACCCACCAGCGCCAGCACAAACACCAGGCTGTAGACCACAGGGGAGTAGCTCCGGGTGAAGTCCATGATGCCATCCAGGTTGCAGGGCACGCCACTGGATTGGCTACTGCCTGTTTCTGGTGAAAAGCTGTAGTTGTCATCATAAATCTGGAGACATAGGAGGGGAAAAGAGAGTGAGAGGAAGGAAAATTAGCTAACTACAACAATGTTCTGGGTCCGTATGCATAAAGCATTCCGCCCTGCCCATATAATATTTTTCATTATGATCTAAAAGGTCAAACTGATCCTAGATCAGCACTGCTACTCCGAGACCCTTTATGGATACAGGCCCTGGATTCTCCTCATAGGACAGAATGCATTTGTATCTCTGACTAAACTTAAGATGATGCAGTGCTAAATTCATACAGATGTGTGTACCTGTTACAGATCTTAATTTGACCTATATAGTCACAGCTAAATAGTCCTGAAGCGACCTGATATGAGCATTTAGTCCATAATGGTGCTTGATCAGTGGTTAGGCTATTAGCTGGACAAAAGTAGTCTACATGAAAAGTAATGTTAATATAACCGTGAGTTATTGTACGTTTTCAGTGAATTTATGTCAATTCCAAAGTTTATCTGCATTTCCTGTGGTGCAGGAAAATTCTTAGCAACAAAAGCATGATCAAATTAAGGTCCTACACTAGTAGCTTCTATGATATTCATGTACAGATTGTTATTCATTGTCATATATTTTTTTATTCTGTTATTTTCTTGACTAACCATGTTGTTGTAAAATATAATTTCTTATTTGACTTATTTGGCTTATACTTTTTTTTGTCTGCTAGTTCCAATTATTTATTGCACCATCTATTGCTCTTGAAGTCATAAAGAACTACATTTATTAGTATGTTGCATAACAACACCGTTACTCACATAGTAATTTGTGGTTGCCTTGACGTGATCCATTGTTACCAACGAAACAGCGGAACACCTGAAACACCTTCAGACTCAGGACACTCTTCTCGTATTCTCACCCGCGTTCCTCTCTTCTTTTGCCACTCTGAACCAACTAAAAAGGAGAAGTTAGCAATTCAGGAACCGAATCCTCTCATATTTTAGCCCAAGCACATCTATTCAAAGACAGCTGTTGGGAACCGGTGACTGTGTCCAATGGGGATTGTGACATATCGAAGAGACAGTGCATAACTAGAAAAACATTTCTCTGTCTATCTCTAGCTGTTATTCCTGGCTTATATTAGTAATATGTAGTACATTGCACATGTACAGTACATACAGTGCATACGGAAAGTATTCAGACCCCGTAACTTTTTAAACATTTTGTTAAGTTACAGCCTTGTTCTAAAGCAGTCTACACACAACAACCCATAATGACAAAGCAAAACAGGTTTTTAGAAATGTTTGCAAATGTATCCAAAATAACAAATAGAAATACCTTATTTGCATAAGTATTCAGACCCTTTTCTATGAGATCATCCTTGAGATGTTTCTACAACTTGATTGGAGTCCACCTGTGGTAAATTCAATTGATTGGACATGATTTGGAATGGCACACACCTATCTATATAAGGTCCCACAGTTGACAGTGCATGTCAGAACAAAAACCAAACCATGAGGTTGAAGGAATTGTCCTTAGAGCTCGGAGACAGGATCGTATCGAGGCACAGATCTGGGGAAGGGTACCAAAACATTTCTGCAGCATTGAAGGTCCCCAAGAACACAGTGGCCTCCACCAAACTTCTTCCACCTAGACTCTTCCTAGAGCTGGCCGATCAGGCCAAACTGAGAAATTGGGGGAGAAGGGCCTTGGTCAGGGAGGTGGCCAAGAACCCGAAGGTCACTCTGACAAAGCTCCAGAGTTGCTCTATGGAGATGGGAGAACCTTCCAGAAGGACAACCATCTCTGCAGCACTCCACCAATCAGGCCTTTATGGTAGTGGCCAGACGGAAGCCACTCTTAAGTAAAAGGTACATGACAGCCCGCTTGCAGTTTGCCAAATGGCATCTAAAGGAATCAGACCATGAGAAAGAAGATTATCTGGTCTGATGAAACCAAGATTGAACTCTTTGGCCTGAATACCATGTGTCACGTTCTGGAGGATACCTGTCACCATCCCTACGGTAAAGCATGGTGGTGGCAGATTCATGCTGTGGGGATATTTTTCAGCGGCATGAACTGGGAGACTAGTCAGGATCGAGCGAAAGATGAATCAAGTAAAGTACAAGGAGATCCTTGATGAAAACCTGGTCCAGCGCTCTCAGGACCACAGACTGGGGCGAAGGTTCACCTTCCAACAGGACAATGACCCTAAGCAAATAGCCAAGACAATGCAGGAGTGGCTTTAGGACAAGACTCTGAATTTCCTTGAGTGCCCCAGCCAGAGCCCAGACTTAAACCCGATCGAACATCTCTGGAGAGACCTGAAAATAGTTGTGCAGCGACGCTCCCTATCCAACCTGACAGAGGCTGTAATCACAGCCAAAGGTGCTTCTACAAAGTACTGAGTAAAGGGTCTGAATCCTTATGTGAAGGTGAGATATATATATATATATATACACACAGTGCCTTGCGAAAGTATTCGGCCCCCTTGAACTTTGCGACCTTTTGCCACATTTCAGGCTTCAAACATAAAGATATAAAACTGTATTTTTTGGTGAAGAATCAACAACAAGTGGGACACAATCATGAAGTGGAACGACATTTATTGGATATTTCAAACTTTTTTAACAAATCAAAAACTGAAAAATTGGGCGTGCAAAATTATTCAGCCCCTTTACTTTCAGTGCAGCAAACTCTCTCCAGAAGTTCAGTGAGGATCTCTGAATGATCCAATGTTGACCTAAATGACTAATGATGATAAATACAATCCACCTGTGTGTAATCAAGTCTCCGTATAAATGCACCTGCACTGTGATAGTCTCAGAGGTCCGTTAAAAGCGCAGAGAGCATCATGAAGAACAAGGAACATACCACGCAGGTCCGAGATACTGTTGTGAAGAAGTTTAAAGCCGGATTTGGATACAAAAAGATTTCCCAAGCTTTAAACATCCCAAGGAGCACTGTGCAAGCGATAATATTGAAATGGAAGGAGTATCAGACCACTGCAAATCTACCAAGACCTGGCCGTCCCTCTAAACATTCAGCTCATACAAGGAGAAGACTGATCAGAGATGCAGCCAAGAGGCCCATGATCACTCTGGATGAACTGCAGAGATCTACAGCTGAGGTGGGAGACTCTGTCCATAGGACAACAATCAGTCGTATAATGCACAAATCTGGCCTTTATGGAAGAGTGGCAAGAAGAAAGCCATTTCTTAAAGATATCCATAAAAAGTGTCGTTTAAAGTTTGCCACAAGCCACCTGGGAGACACACCAAACATGTGGAAGAAGGTGCTCTGGTCAGATGAAACCAAAATTGAACTTTTTGGCAACAATGCAAAACGTTATGTTTGGCGTAAAAGCAACACAGCTGAACACACCATCCCCACTGTCAAACATGGTGGTGGCAGCATCATGGTTTGGGCCTGCTTGTCTTCAGCAGGGACAGGGAAGATGGGAAGATGGATGGAGCCAAATACAGGACCATTCTGGAAGAAAACCTGATGGAGTCTGCAAAAGACCTGAGACTGGGACGGAGATTTGTCTTCCAACAAGACAATGATCCAAAACATAAAGCAAAATCTACAATGGAATGGTTCAAAAATAAACATATCCAGGTGTTAGAATGGCCAAGTCAAAGTCCAGACCTGAATCCAATCGAGAATCTGTGGAAAGAACTGAAAACTGCTGTTCACAAATGCTCTCCATCCAACCTCACTGAGCTCGAGCTGTTTTGCAAGGAGGAATGGGAAAAAATGTCAGTCTCTTGATGTGCAAAACTGATAGAGACATACCCCAAGCGACTTACAGCTGTAATCGCAGCAAAAGGTGGCGCTACAAAGTATTAACTTAAGGGGGCTGAATCATTTTGCACGCCCAATTTTTCAGTTTTTGATTTGTTAAAAAAGTTTGAAATATCCAATAAATGTCGTTCCACTTCATGATTGTGTCCCACTTGTTGATTCTTCACCAAAAAATACAGTTTTATATCTTTATGTTTGAAGCCTGAAATGTGGCAAAAGGTCGCAAAGTTCAAGGGGGCCGAATACTTTCGCAAGGCACTGTATATATGTATGTATGTATGTATATATATATATGTATATATATATATATATATATATATATATATATATATATATATATATATATATATATATATATATATATATATATATATATATATATGTATATGTATATGTATATATATATATATATATATATATACACACACATACACACACAGTGGGGCAAAAAAGTATTTAGTCAGCCACCAATTGTGCAAGTTCTCCCACTTAAAAAGATGAGGCCTGTAATTTTCATCATAGGTACACTTCAACTATGACAGACAAAATGAGAAAAAAATATCCAGAAAAATACATTGTAGGATTTTTTATGAATTTATTTGCAAATTATGGTGGAAAATAAGTATTTTCCACACTTTATTTATTGATTTATTTTACCACTGCTGGGGTATCAAAATAGCATGTCACCATGTGTAACAACAACCTCTAACTAAGGGTAACGATCTCAATCCACATAGATACTTCTTGTGCAATTCAGTTTATTCAGATGTGGATGGATGTCATGGGTGTTCAAGTAAATGACGTTAGGTGGTGGAGCTGTCAGGTCTTCTTTATTCACTTGCCTAAAGAATAAAGACGCTACAAGGTTTTTACTCTGGGTTGTGAGGTCAATATTACAAAGGTATGTAGAGGCACTAAACAGGAGCACAAATGGAAGAAGCAAAAGTCTGAAAATACCTGCAATACCTTTGCTCTTAATCTTAATAAAACTCATTACATAGCATACACAACATTAGAACTTGTTCAAAGACGAGGCTGAATTTGTGCAGAGACAAGGCTGTATTTGTGCAGAGACAAGGCTGAATTTGTGCAGAGACAAGGCTGAATTTGTGCAGAGACACAGCTGAATTTGAGGGACATTACAGCATGTTTAGGTTGTTACTGTTTGGAGTGGTGGCTATTATTGTGCAACTTCGTAGCTGCTGTTTCCTTCCTCTACACTCTGACTCACAGGGCTGTATGAGAGGTGTGATGTTAGTCAATGGAAAAAAGCAACAGATTGTTGGGCATTGAGAGTAAGATCATGTACAAAGTATGTTTTGGTAAACTATTCAAGGTATATGGGGAAATAACTTTCTTATTATATTAATGGGTAATTCGTTGGTGTTATTAGTCATAAGTAAAGTTTTTAAAGGGGATTATGCAAATCTTGTTTGAAAATCTTTAAAGCTCTCAGACTGGGCGTTTCTTTTCTATCCAATTGAGGGAAACCTTTTCACTTGATCTTATAGTGTATCAACATATACTACTATTTGTTTAAGGAAACCAACCAGAAAGCAACTACATTGCACACACACGACTAAGATTTCACAATTTCATGGAGAAAGACGAAAAAGTCACTGCAAACTTCCAGTCAAATGCACAATTCCAGTCAATTCCAGTCAGTTGACCTTTATCAGAGCATAACTCCACAAACAGTAGTGAGACAGATAAGGCCACACAGAGAGCCTTTTAGCGAAAATATATTTAGAATGAGTCAGAGGGAGTATGAAAGAGGCCACCGCATGCTCCTGCTCTAATTGGTTTCAGTGACGAGCGACAAAAACTCACCTCAGAAAAGCCCTCACAGACGTTGCACAGCTGAGTTCTCAAGGATCATCCTATTGAAAGGGTAGTGTTATACAAATATTCATACACATAGCTCATATAAACAAAGACATTCCGTCACAAGAACACATACACCCAGCCACAAGACTGACCCCCTCTATTGGTCGGATGCTCAGGATAAGGCTCTGCTGTGCACCGATGGGGCTTCTGCTCTGGCTAGAGCAAGGCCCGCCTCCAACCCTCCGACCAGTCAAGAAGACCGAAACGACAAGACTCCACCTACTTTATTCTATGTATAAAAATGAATGTAACCGTTGTATAAGGCCTCTTTTTCACCTGACTCCTTGCCGAGTTATGTGAACTAGGTCCGTGCACGTAAAACTGCGGGACAAGATATCTTTGACTCATTAAAACTGTCTTTTGTTACAACTGAAATCCACTCTGTCCAGCGTCCGTGATTGGGTCTCAACTCTCCAGTATTTAAACACTAACAGTAGTACTATGAGCTGTGCACAGAGCTATGCACAGACCTTTCAGGGGGAAAGTGCTCAAAATGAAAAAAAGGGCACTCCCCCCTTATTTCAAAGAAAATCTACTTAAATTTGTATTTTTAGAATAGAACTGTTTATTTCTGCAACAACACCCTCACTTACAATCACTAATCGTAAGCAAGCTAGTTACAGTTATGGCAGAGGGAAGATATTTCGGGTGGGGGTGTAGAATCTTTTCTCCCCACACTGCTGACGACTATTTTTGTCTGCTCATATAGGAGTAATAAAGGCCCAGTGTACTAATTTGGTGCGATTAAAAAAATGATATATATTATTCTGATTAATCAAGGGGTGCTGTAGCCTCTACTTCCAGCTGCTATGGTTACAGTGCCTCTCAAAGACACAATTGACATCAGGAAAAGAGGGTAGGCTATAAGCTGGTCATTGATGTTAATGATTGATTTGAATCTGCTAATTAGCTAGCTCAATATTTTTTTACTGATTGTGATTTATCTTCAATGCTCACTAAAGTCATACTATAGCCTAATACTCATAATCTTCTAACTCATGGTATATGGCTGGCTGGCTAGTGGCTTGTGTGGATATTTTAGTAAATGGTGGTTAGCATCATACAGCATCATATGACTCAAAACGCAGCATCATATGATGCAAAACACAGCATCATATGATGCAAAACACAGCATCATATGACTCAAAACGCAGCATCATATGATGCAAAACACAGCATCATATGATGCAAAACACAGCATTATATGACTCAAAACGCAGCATCATATGATGCAAAACGCAGCATCATATGACGCAAAACACAGCATCATATGATGCAAAACACAGCATCATATGATGCAAAACACAGCATCATATGACTCAAAACGCAGCATCATATGATGCAAAACACAGCATCATATGACTCAAAACGCAGCATCATGTGACGCAAACCGCAGCATCAGATGGCGCAAAACGCAGCATCATATGACGCAAAACGCAGCATCAGATGGCGCTAAACGCAGCATCTTTTGACACAAAACGCAGCATCATATGACTCAAAACGCAGCATCATATGACTCAAAACGCAGCATCAGATGATGCTAAATGCATCATGCGGGGATGATTTCTTTATTATTAACTCTAAGCAATACTTTAATTTATTTAATTTGTTCAGCCTAAATACAACATTTATAAGCATGTTGTTGGTGTGTTGTTGAAATGTTGAGCGCTCCTGCCAGCCTCTAGCATGTCACAAATTATTCTCAATTGATTTCTTAAAGGGCAGCTATAGCCTTAAAATAATAGTAACATCGCCTAAATAATTCATTTTTGTTCCTTCTTAGACTACCTGGCTTGCTCCTGACTGATTTAGAGTTAGTATGTTGTTTAATATTCTGTTGAAATGTTGAATGTCAATTGAAAGTGACAGAATCACACTACTTCCCAACCAAAGTAAATTGGTTCTCTCCTCGGCTATAGGCTATAGAGCAGCCTCTGAATGTCATAGAGACAAACCAAAGATATCCTAAAGATATCCTACAGTCACGTCTTTCCCCAGCGTTTTACAGCTTGTTTCTAGCATAACTCATTGCAGACTAAAGTTTCATTATAAAATGTTGTAATATAATCAGGTCCATTTAATTATATTCAAAACTTAAGCTAACAAGGGGTAGGTCTATGCTTTTAGCCATTTTCTTCAACAAAAGCCATAATACCCTCACATACTCCCTCAATTCCAGCATTGATTTTTAATTTAACACAACAAGCTCTTCACTGACACCAAGATATTTAAGGAGTGAGGGCATGTTGATTGAAGGAATTAGCTGACAAAATCTACGAATAGTAGACTAGAATTGTGTTTGTCTAACAGGTAGGCCTACCTCTTATTTAGGCTCTAACACAAAATCTATGAATAGTAGACTAGAATTGTGTTTGTCTAACAGGTAGGCCTGCCTCTTATTTAGGCTCTAACACAAAATCTATGAATAGTAGACTAGAATTGTGTTTGTCTAACAGGTAGGCCTACCTCTTATTTAGGCTCTAACACAAAATCTATGAATAGTAGACTAGAATTGTGTTTGTCTAACAGGTAGGCCTACCTCTTATTTAGGCTCTAACACAAAATCTATGAATAGTAGACTAGAATTGTGTTTGTCTAACAGGTAGGCCTGCCTCTTATTTAGGCTCTAACACAAAACAAGAAATAGTAGTTAAGTAGTTAAAGTCAAATTCAAATTAAGAATGTTCAAATGAATTAGACCTTCTCGAATTTGTCTACTTTCAACACCCATGCACTGTCCATATCTGCAGCTGCCAATTCTTAGTAATGTAAATTATGTAAATTACTCAAATATGGCTTATTGTGGGGTCAATAATCCAGTGGTGGAAAAAGTAACCAATTGTCATACTTGAGTAAAAGTATAGATTCCTTAATAGAAAGTTACTCAAGTAAAAGTCAGCCAGTAAATACTACTTGAGTAAAAGTTGAAAAGTATTTGGTTTTAAATATACTTAAGTATCAAAAGTAAGAGTATAAATCCTTTAAAAATCGGCATAGTAATCAAATCAAATCAAAATGTATTTGTCACATGCACTGACTAAAACAGGTGCAGACCTTATCGTGAAATGCTTACAAACCCTTAATCAACAATGCAGTTTTAAGAAAAATTGAGTTAAGATAATATTTACTAAATAAACACAATAAAACAACAATAACGAGGCTACAGTATATACAGGGGGCACAGGTACAGAGTCAATGTGTTGGGGAACAGGTTCGTCGAGGTAATTGAGGTAATATGTACATGTAGGAAGGGGTAAAGGGGCAAAGCAGACGGCACCATTTTCTTGTTTTTAAAATGTATGGATAGCTAGGGGCACACTCCAACAGTATTTACAAAAGATGCATTTGTGTTTAGTGAGTCCGCCAGAGGAAGTAGGGATTTTTTTTTAACCTTTATTTAACTAGGCAAGTCAGTTAAGAACAAATTCTTATTTTTAATGATGGCCTAGGAACAGTGGGTTAACTGCCTGTTCAGGGGCAGAATGACAGATTTGTACCTTGTCAGCTCAGGAATTTGAACTTGCAACCTTTTGGTTACTAGTCCAACGCTCTAACCACTAGGCTACCCTGCCGCCCCGGATGACCACATGGTCTCTTGATAAGTGCATGAATCTGACAATTTTCCTGTCCTGCTAAGCATTCAAATGTAACGACTACTTTTGGTTGTCATGGAAAATGTATGGAGTAAAAAGTACAATATTTTCTTTAGGAATGTAGTGAAGTAAAAATAAAAGTTGTCCAAAATATAAATAATGAAGTACAGATAACCAAAAAACTACTTAAGCAGTACTTTAAAGTATTTTTACTTGAGTACTTTACACCACTGAATATCTCTGATAAAAATGTCAATTATGGGCAATGCTTTTATTCAAATCAATTATAGCAGTAGCAAGCTCACCGCTGGTCCTCCTCATTTTCACACTCTCTCTCTCAGTAGGCCTAATCCACACACAGATACAGAATGTTTTGGACAAATACAAAATTATTTTCAGAAGAAGCCTTTGACTCACCTCCTGAAGTGTCACAGTACACAGCACAGTCGTTGGTTAGGCAGCACACAAGGGTTTGCATCAACAAGAGCTTGGCAGGCCGGGGCTCATGATTGGGAACGCCTATCCATTGCAATGTGTAATGCAGTGTAGTTTAATATACACTATCCCAGTAGTTTTAGATTAACTAACTTCTTAGTAATGACTCGGGACGTCGGGTTTGATACGAAAGCTTATTTTAGTAAGAATACTTGTTTACGTTACATTTAACAACAATTGTTTTGGTACAGAGCAATGCAGGTAAGATGCTGTTGGAAAGTCAGCCACAATCATCCGCACCTGCACATAATTGCCGCGTTATCACTCATTCCTCTCGCAAGGCATTCTGGGACTTGCAGTCAAAAAGCGTAATTCAACACAACCCAATACAATTACATATGCAAATAAATCTAAAGAAATATCTTTAGATACAGTTCAAAGAATAAACTTAAACATTAACTCTGTAACACATTAAAGTTACAACATCCTCCCCGCCCGATGAACAATTGTGTTCATCTAGATCTCTAGGCAGTATATCAACTGTATAGGTCTCCTCAACAAAGTCCCTGAAGCAGTACGAACTGAACATGATCTAACTAAGCCATCTCGGCCTGGAAACAGTTCCTCAATCTTTCCTAGTTTCCAGGTTTGTCTGGGTAGGTTATCTTCTCCAATGAGTACAACGTCACCCGCTTTCAGTGGGGTGGGCTGTGGTGTGTCACAGCGGTGTGCTGACTTTAGATCCAGCAAGTAGTCCCTTCGCCAACTGTTTCAGAAACTGGTCACAAGTCTCTGCCTGTACTTCCATCTGCGTGTCATTTCCCCCTTGTTTAACGTTGGGTGCTGAGTGTCAGCTGGAAATGGCTTTGGAGGCAAAGAGGTTAGTCTTTTACCCACCAGGAATTGTGCTGGGGTCAGGGGTTGTGGTTCATCCACCTCATTGTGCACGGAGGTCAGAGGCCTAGAATTTAGGATAGCTTCAACCTCTGTCAGGACTGTGCATATCTCTTCAAAATTAAGTGAAGCTCTCCCAAGAACCTTTCACAGGCATGTTTTTACTGACCTGACGAGTCTTTCCCAGAATCCGCCCCACCAGGCTGCTCGCTCTGCGATGAACCTCCAGGTGATGCCCCTTTCTGAGAAGAACGCCAAGAGTTGGGGCTCTTCGATTGCCTTCCACAGCTCTTTCAAGTCCTGATCAGCTCTCTTGAACGTTTTTGCATTGTCTGAGTAGATTACCTTGCATAATCCTCTCCTTGAGATTAATCTTTTTAGAGCTAACAAGAATGTCTCTGTTGACTGATCTGAGACCAGTTCCAAATGCACTGCTCTGGTTACAGCACAAGTGAACAGTGCAATGTATGACTTCTTCACAGAACCATTTTCTTTCACATAGAGCGGTCCTGCAAAATCCACACCTGTGACTTCGAATGGTGGGGATTCAGTTATTCTGTCTTTTGGTAAAGGCGCAGTGACCTGCTGTCCGGCCCTTGCCTTGAATCTCTTGCACACTATACATCTTGCCACTGTGCTCTTGACTAGCTGCCTAGCACTCAAGATCCAGTATCGCTCTCTGATTTGTACTAGAGTGTCTCTTGCTCCAGAATGCATCACCTTCTCATGTTGGTACTGTATCAGCATTTCTGAGTATCTGGACTTATTGGGCAGAACCCATGGGTGCTGCTCTCTGAATGTGAAGTTGGACTGTTGCAGTCTTCCTCCTACACTGAGTAGTTCGTGTTCGTCCAGGAAAGGTTTCAGTTCTCTGATTTTACAGTCATTGTTTAGGCTTTTTCCTACCTTCAGTAGTTTGATTTCCTGTCCGAAACTCTGTTGTTGTGTTACCTTAATCCAGTACTTTTCTGCATCGAACAGTTCGTCAGCAGTCAGTTCACCTTGCATCTTTATGGTTGTACGAGCATTGGCTATAAATCTCTTTATCCAGGCGGTGACTCTGAACACTCTTTTCAGTTTGCTGTACCTTTCAAGCTCCAACACAGGTTCAGTGCTGTCTGTGCTGTTTGCTGCGAGTTGTACAGTAACCTGGCAACTGGACTTGAGTTCTATATTCACCTCTTCCGGAACCTTGTTATCATCAGTCTCTTCGGACTGATTGGGTAATGTCAGAATTCTGGGTCCATTCCACCATAGCTCGCTTTGTGTCAAGTTTCTAACAGTTTGTCCTCTTGTAGGGAGGTCAGCTGGATTAGTTGTCCCTTCAATATGTGACCATGACTCTGGATTGGTCAAGGACTGGATCTCCGTCACTCTGTTCGCAACAAACTGTTTCCATTTCTGAGCTGAGCTGCAAATCCAATGCAGCACGATCATCGAGTCTGTCCACATGTTAATCTGTTTTTCTTCCATTTTCAGTGTGGTCATCAAGTTGTTTGCTAGTCTCGCTCCAATCACAGCTCCCATGAGCTCCAGGCGTGGCAGCGTCATTTTCTTAAGTGGGGCTACCCTGGACTTGGATGCGACTAGACTTGTTGTTTCCCTGTCTTGTGACTCACCTTGCAAGTAAGCTACTGCACTGTAAGCCCTTTCACTTGCATCACAGAACACGTGTAGTTTCAGGGTGTGGTTATTCTGTGGCCGCATGTCTGTTCTGTACCACCTTGGTATGGTGAGCTGGTGTAACTGGGGTAGTTCTGAACACCACTGTTGCCATTCTCGTGTCAGATCAGGTGGTAATTCTTCGTCCCAGCTGAGTCCCCTCTCCCACATTTCCTGGAACATGCACTTGATCCTGATGGTGAAGGGAGTTAAGAAACCAAGAGGGTCGAAGATACGTGCAGACGACTGCAGAACACTTCTCTTTGTGTTTTCCTTTTGCTTTAGAATGCTCAGTAGCGGCCTGAGGTCAAACACAAAGTCATCCGTTTCCGGCCTCCATACTAAACCTAAAACCTTCAGCACTACTCCTTGTGTTTGTAACGTCAACGGGTGGTCAGTTGTCGTACTCTCCTCCCATTTTGTTTTCAATTCAGGAGAATTGGTCATCCACTTGCAGAGGTCCATGCCTGCATTCGACAGCATTCGCTTTGCAGTTGTTGTCACAAGGTAAGCCTCTTCAACATTGCGTGAACTTGCAATGAAGTCATCTACGTAGAGTGACTCTCTCAGTATCTCTACAACTTCTGGTTGTTCTGTTTCATATTGTTTCAGGTGCTTCCTGATTGTAGCTGCCAGCAAAAATGGACTTGGGGAAGCTCCAAATACCACTCTTTTCATCCTCAGCACACGCAGCTCCTCTTCATTTTCTCTTGGTGGGCCAGTGAGCCATAGAAATCTCACGGCGTCTCTGTCTCTCTCTGCTAGGGATATCTGCAGGAAAGCTTTCTTGATGTCTGCCATGAATGCGATCTCATGTAGTCTGAACTTTATCAGAACGCTGAGCAGATCCGGATTCAGGTTCGGTCCTGTGAGTAGACAGTCATTGAGAGATGGACAGCCATCTTCATGGGACGAGGCATCAAACACCACTCTCAGTTTTGTTGTCACCTTATCTTCTCGGAGTACTGCATGGTGAGGTAAGTAGTATTTTACGTTGTCTGCACTTGATGCGTTGTCCTTGGGCACGTCCTCTGCCATATCTTGTTGTAAGTAGTCTTCTACTACTTCATTGTATCTGCTGTACAACGTCACATCCTTCTTCAGCCTTTTCTTCAGACATTCAAACCGTTTCTTGGCGATTCTATAGTTGTCTTGGAGTTCTGGCATTTCTCGTTTCCATGGCAACTCCACATGGTATCGCCCATCTTTGAAGGTGGTTGTTTCCTCAAACCTTTGTAGAGCCTCGGTTTCCTCTGAGTTCTGTGTTTTCTCGCTTAGAATACCCAGAGACTCAAGCTCCCAGAATGCATGCAATTGCTTGGAGACTAGTGTGTCTTCATCAAGTGGGATGAACATGCAAGTTGCCTCGGCGACACTTGACATGGACACGGGTCCCTGCACCGACCATCCAAAGGTGCTCTCTAAAGCAACTAGCGTCTCCGTCAGTCGCTCCACTCTGCCTGATACTATCTGCCAGTAGTAGTCTGCTCCTATCAGGACAGAGAGTTCAGGATCATTGTCATCTCCTGGAAAGTCTGCGAGCTGCAGTCCCCTTTTACTGAGCTCATGCTGAATCCGTTCACCAGGAACCTTCATCACAGCTGTGCACACTTGTGGGGTTTCAATTGCCTCTATCTCTATTCTCTGCTGTTTGTCCCAGACATTCTCCAAGATGACTTTCACTGTGTTGCGTTGGGACGTTGCTGGGGCAGAGGAGCCAAACGTGTGAAGAGTGAGTGCCTCTTGTCTGATTACTGGTAGCTTCAAGCCCTTCACAAGGTTTTCATGTATGAAACTTCTTTGACTGCCTCCATCTAGTAAGCAACGAGCTATCTTCCTGCCCGATGGGCCTTCTACCCATGCCTTTGCCGTTTGTAGCAACACAGTGTTCTGTCCATCTGGTTTCATCTTCACTGAATGGGGAATAACTGAGGAAACAACAGCATCTACAGAAACAGTAGGGGGTTGCACCTCCCTCCTCTTACTGGTACAAACCGCAATGTGATGTCTGCTTCCACATGTTGCACATGACACATCTTTGACTTTACAGAATTTTGCTATGTGTCTCTGTCCTAAACATACAAAGCATCTTCCCATGTTCTTTAGTTTCTCTTTGCGTGTAGCAATATTGTAGTCAGTGCAGTTTTCTGATTTGTGGTCTGCACTGTCACAAAATAGACACGTGTGTTGTTCCTTCTGGCTGGTTGTATGCAGTGCTGCAGCAGAGGGCATGTTGGGTCTTTTTGTTTTCATTTCATTGGAGAAGCATGACTTGTTCCATGGTTTGCTCTCTTTCTGTTGGTTGTATGATCTTGTCATTTGTAGCGCTCTCTCCCTGCTCTGAACCTCTTTCTGTAGGAAACTGATAATCTCAGACACTTTCCATTCATCATCTACTCCCCTCTGACGACTATAGTCAAGAGCTATGTCCTCTGGAATCATCTGCAGTAAGATTGGGAATAGTAGGCTTCCATAGGTTTCTGACATTACACCCAGTGATTCCAGGCTCCTAATCTGAATTTCACATTCATCATATAGCTGCCTCAATGCATTTAGATCAGAGGATTTCTTCACAGGTGTGAGATTCAGCAGCTTTGACATATGAGCACTAATCACAAGATCTTTCCTTCCAAATCTGCTCTTGAGTAGAGTGATTGCATTATCATGGTTACTGTCTGTTAACATCAGTCCTGCTACTGCCTTTGCAGCTGGTCCAGTGAGATATGTTTTCAGATAGGTAAACTTCTCTTTTTTACACAGTGAATCATTGTTGTGAATAGCAGTCTCATATTGGCTCCAAAACTCCTGCCACATACTGACATCTCCATAGAATTTCTCAATAATCAACTTCGGTAGCCTTACTGATTGTCTCTGTGATATGTTTGAGTTAGCGTCACTCAACCGGGCTGGTAGTGGATTGACGTCCTGTTTCTTCGTTATCACTCTTTGTGCACGGCTCTTCAGCATGATAATGCGTTCTTTGTAATCCTATTCCACGATCGAGCTCAAACAAACTGTCCTCCTTAGCGGATAGCAATTCCAACAATGTACTCAAGTGATCGGCATCCGGATTTGACTGGGATATTTCCACGTCAATCTGATTCAAAATCCGCGTTGTTGCGCCTCGAATGGTACCCCGCTTTCGTCTCATTATTTCTGCTTCATGCCGACGTTCCTCCTCAGCCATTTCAGCCACTTCTTCGTCGCAGCTCATATCCCGGGTTTCGGCACCAACTTTTAGATTAACTAACTTCTTAGTAATGACTCGGGACGTCGGGTTTGATACGAAAGCTTATTTTAGTAAGAATACTTGTTTACGTTACATTTAACAACAATTGTTTTGGTACAGAGCAATGCAGGTAAGATGCTGTTGGAAAGTCAGCCACAATCATCCGCACCTGCACATAATTGGCGCGTTATCACTCATTCCTCTCGCAAGGCATTCTGGGACGTGCAGTCAAAAAGCGTAATTCAACACAACCCAATACAATTACATATGCAAATAAATCTAAAGAAATATCTTTAGATACAGTTCAAAGAATAAACTTAAACATTAACTCTGTAACACATTAAAGTTACAACAAGTAGCGCATACACTCGGGAAGGAAGTACATTTTCTTAGAAATACAACTTTGCCCTGTGCTTCTCCAAGCATCCTCTTCGTATAGTCTAGGCCTATAGTCTATGGTATAGGCTATGGATCATTTTATTGAGACCACACCAGGCACACTTGATATTGCTTGCCCAGCAGAGAATCAGGGATGAGGGGAATCATCGGGCACACATCAAGATACAATAATAAGCAACTCATTCTCAAACCCTGAGCAATATGACATTTAAATGACAAATTACATGACCCTCCCCTGGACTAAATACAAATATACTAAACTCTCACCCTGACTGAAGTTGAAAAAGCATGACCCTCCCCAATTTTCATCCGGTAACAATTGTGTCAATTTAGACCACCCCCTTAGTTCAGAATTGAAACCTTGTTTTGGTGTTACGAGTTCTGTTTACTGCAGAATTTGAACCCTTTATTGTAGTGTCATTTCCTCTTGAAAACCCCTGAACACTATCAGAGTTTGAATAGTTAGAAAATGTTATTAAAGTGTCACTCCGCAAAGATACATCAATTGACTATACAAAATACAAATATTGCGGACCACTCAAAGAGTTCTGGGACAAACCAGAAGTACAGTACTAACTTCAACATGATAAAAGAGACATGTCATACAACATTTGATCTGGAATGACAAAAAGTCTCATTAAATTCTATTCACAATATTTCTATACATAAATGAACTGCCTCCAGCCTGCCTAATTTTAATACTCAAAATTATATTTAAAAACTGTTTCCCTAGACATGTTTTTTAAGTAAAAACAAAAAAAAAGGCTGGCATTTTCAGTATCTGCACCTGTATACATTTGAAAGTACAGTCACACTTTGGGTACAGTAGCCAACATATGTCAAAATCACGCAGAGCAAGTACTGCTTTGTTTTCCACCACCAAGTAGAAGCGTGTTGAAGAATGGACTAAGTCAATACCCGCAACATAGGGAGTTAGAGGTCCTGTGGTGACATCAGGTGGTATTCAAATGAATACAATATATTATAACATTTAATGAAAAAGAATGTAGCATACGCCAATACATTAAATACTGCAAATAGTCACTTAATGAAAACTCCCAAGGAGACGACTGCAGACGACAGCCCGCTTGGAGTTTAACAAAAGGCACCTAAAGACTCTCAGACCATGATAAACAAGAGTCTCTCGTCTGATGAAACCACGATTGAACACTTTGGCCTGAATGTCAAGCGTCATGTCTGAAGGAAACCTGGCACCATCCCTACGGTGAAGAATGGTGATGGCAGCATCATGCTGTGGTGTTGTTCGTCAGCGGCAGGGACTGGGAGACTAGTCAGGATCGAGGCAAAGATGAACGGAGTCAAGTACAGAGAGATCCTTGTTGAAAACCTGCTCTTGAGCGCTCAGGACCTCAGACTGTGGAGAAGGTTCACCTTCCAACAGGACAACGACCCTAAGCACACAGCCAAGACAACGCAGGACTGGCTTCGGGACAAATTTCTGAATGTCCTTGAGTGGCCCAGCCAGAGCCCGGACCTGAACCCGATTGAACATCTCTGGAGTGACCTGAAAATAGCTGTGCAGCAATGCTCCCCATCCAACCTGACAGAGTTTGAGAGGATCTCAGAAAGGATCTCTCTGCTTCTACATCTGCATTGCTTGCTGTTTGGTGTTTTAGGCTGGGTTTCTGTATAGCACTTTGTGACATCGGCTGATGTAAAAAGGGCTTTATAAATACATTTGATTGATTGATCTGCAGAGAAGAATGGGAGAAACTCCCCAAATATAGGTGTGCCAAGCTTGTAGCGTCATACCCAAGAAGACTCGAGTTTGTAATTGCTGCCAAAGGTGAAAAATAATATGACATTGTGGCTGCCCGTAGCATTGAATGCGATGGAAGCCACCGAGCATTTGGCCACCCTTGATTAAAAAAAGTATAAATAATAGCCAATCAGCATTGAGCTAAACTGAGTGAGCTGGCCAATACTGGCCAATGATTATAACGCCGATTCTGATCCAACCGTAAATTCATACATTGTGCCCCTGGTCTGAGAGGATGGAAGTTCAACATATAGGCTAGCTAGATGTAGTAGGATAATGTTGACTAGCTGGCTCATTGTTGATCATGAAAGGAATTTAGGCTAGCGATCAATCATTTTAGCTATGTATCCTAGGACATAAAAACTTAAAGCGTGTGCTGTATGACAAAGTCATAGACCATTTCGTCAACATGAAAGAGAGGAGGATGGCATTGGTGTTTCTCTACCAGTAGGATGAGTCAACATGTTTTTTCTACTTGCACCCTCCCATATTTTAGTTGTCACTGTATTAGATAGACTAAGCATACTGTAGGTGATTTGATGATGTTGAAATGTTGAAGTTAAAATGGCGCTGGAATAATGTAGGCAGTTCATTTGCGACTTGCGTTAACTCTCTGTGGTTTTAAATCAATAGTTGTTTAGCAGTCTGAAAATGTCAGAAAAATGTACTTGCTTGACCATGCTGTAGGTCATTTAACGGTTTGTTAAATGCAAAATGCTTTGTGGACTTCACCGACAGATGTTGCTCTCCGGTTTTGTGATGAAACAATGGTGTGGTTGAATGTATTCTGCCACAGTGTCTTCTTATTGTCTCGGCCTTAGGCCTATATATCACAGTGGAAAGGCATATGAACTAGCGGGTTATAGGGCAAACAAACACAAATATAGATTTTTTTCTAGCTTGGCTTCCCCAGTGGTTTTATCCACACACTGCTATTGATGGCACTGCCGATGTTAAACTGCCTTTTGACCACTAGAGGCCTCTATCCTCCTCTTTGGTTTAGCTCATTGACTTCCATAGAACCATAAATTAAATGAAGGAGTGGCATGTCTCACTTCCTCTTCACAATTGCGCCCTTCTCTACACATTTGGGGTGGAAAATAGCATTGAAGTTAGAAAGATGTTCCAGTAGCCGGAAGGTTTGCATCCTGGTGCAGAAAAATGGTTGTGTCCTTGAGCAAGGCACATAATCCCAATTTCAGTTAATAATGGCTGTGACCCCATTCTGTAGGAGCGGGATATGCAATAAACCACATTTTGAAATTCACATATCACCTATATTTTTAATTGTAACATAGTTTATAATCTCACAATGGGCCTGCCAACTGTAGCCTATATAGTAATTAGACTACCATTGGAAAATGTTTTAGTTCCCAGTGTCCTTAAAGTGGAAATTGTGGGAAAATACAACAGCTCTGTATCTAAATCTTTTTAGATTTTTTGTGTGTAGAATATTGATAAAAAAATCAGTAAACAATCAATAGTTAGCTGTAAACTATTTGTATTTCACCTGTCGTGTCTTTGGCTATGCCGGATTAAGTGATATGACATGCTATTCTATAAAATAATTTCTCCATAACTAATATCACCTGATTGAGCTAATCCTGTAAATGTAATTAACTAGAGAGTCGGGCACCACAAAATAATATTTATAGAGCTGTTATCTTCCGAATAAACTCTTAAACACCTAGCAATATTTTACATCAATAGCAGTCAACATTAATCTTCATCTCACTTCAGTCTCATAATCTGAAAGTTGTAAATTCTTGGTTATCTGCAAGAACCCTGGCTAACAATTTGAATCAACAATACAAAATTGGGTTTAATTATTTATTTACTAAATACCTAACTAATCACACAGAATTCACATACACACAATTCATTATAACTTGATTACAAATTACGTCATAAAGGAAAACGTCCCTGGCGGGCGGAACAGATATGACAGCTTGTTACACAAAAGAAAAGGGGCTGGGTTTGAGTGAAGGAGCGGGAAGACTGAGGAACAAAGGGAAGAAGCTGGGCTATCGTAAATACAGTATCTTATGCATTCTAAATTACCGCCCATTTGGAAAAGGAAAATGCAATAAATATTTACTCTGAGCTGCACTTCAGTAGGTTGGTGGTAGATGGAAGACTGTGTTGCCAAACCGAGTCCTCTGTCCTTTGAAGAATGTCTCTGGTGGTCACTTGGATAAATTGTAGTAACGTCGTTGAGTGGTAGATGGGATACTCTGTCTGTTCCTTCCTAACCTGTGTTTGCAGCTGCGGTCGCTAACTCAACTTCTGTTGTGAATAAGAGTTCAAAGTTCATACCATTCGCAACCAAAGCTCATGCTGATATTGGCTTCGTTCTGTAGTTATTATCTGAACCATTCTGACATAGGACCATCATCCTACCTCATCGCAAAAGGAAGTTCTATTGTCGTCAAGGCTTTATATAGGAAGGGAGAAGGAAGGGAGAAGAGGGCGTGTTTGAAAAGTGTTATAGCCCATGTCCCTTCACAGAGGCGGGCCACTGAGTGAGCAGCCCTAACTTATGAAAACCCAAATCACAAATAATTTAATATTCAAACATTAAATTGAACAACAATTCCATGTGAATCCGATATCTCTGATGTGTAGACTTCCCACTGTAGAGTTTATGTCATCTTATCATTGATGAGAATGTCTCAGATGACAACCGAACTGACATCATATTCATTAAGTACCACCGCATATGTTCAATTGTTCAGATTACCAGAATATAGTTGATTTCCCCCCACCTACTGATGTTCCCAGAATCTCTATGTTAACCAAGGGTCTTTTAAATGTAACCTCAGTAGGTTAGAGAGAGGAAAAAGGGGGGAAGAGGTATTTATGACTGTCATAAACCTATCCCCCAGGCCAACGTCATGACAGTCCCCCCCATGTTGGGTTCAATCTTGCGATTAACCTGCATGATGCAAACCAACATAAACATGACCATGGGTTGTCCTGGTTGTGGACCATCGATGTGGTCCCCATCTGGTGGTCGACCCGGGTAGGGTGTCTGCAAATGAAGAAGTCCGCTCCATGGCTGGACAGCAGATGTCCAGTTGATGATCGCTGTTGCAGTCTGGTGTGGTCGACCCGGGTAGGGTGTCTGCAAATGAAGAAGTCCGCTCCATGGCTCGGCAGCGGATGTCCGGATTGGGATCGCCGTTCTGGACCCGTCGTCTGGTCGTCCAGACTGGAAGATCTGGGCAGTAACTTAACAGATGTTAACAACACAACACACACACACTCATGAAATATATCATTACATTTCCTCCCCAATGAGCGGCGTTGTGGTACTAACTGATGGTTGTATGTGGAAGTTGTTTATGGCTCTATCACTTTCTACGTGCCGAAGAAAATGAAACAAAATGAATGAAAGCATAAACAAAACAAGATATAGTTATGCCACCATAATCATTTAATTGGACTGTATTCTATCTACGTCCATGGTCTTGGCAAAATGACCCTATCATGGCATTGTCTATTGTCATATCTAGGGCTTTCCTAATTTGCAGGGTGTTGCTTAGGGTACTATCCTAAGTTGATAACTATATGATAAGTCTACAGCTGTAAGGCACTAGTTTTGGGCAGTCTACAGGGATGACCTATGGATTTCTGACAAGAAAACTGGTGAGTGCTGTAGCTGTAGAGTTAAAGGCCTCAAAATAAATGTTCAACTTTACTAAGGCTGGTATTTTGCTCGGACCCTTAAGTGATCCTAGCAGAAATCCTAATTGGATGTTCCGTTGTGCATGTGTGTTTATGCTTACGCAAGCACACATGTCAAGGGAAGGAAACCAAGTATCCTGGCAGATTACAACTTGTTCAGAATGAGTCTGACGTAGTCAGGTAATTTTCAGGTCAATGCCTGGAGGTCAGTCAGAATTGGTGTCGAGGGAGTCTGCCGTGGTTTTACTACCAGTCACTGTCTTCCACTATTGTAGTGGCGGTAGGTATGAAGAAGTCTACTTCATAGCTATGTTATCCACGGAGGAGCTAACCTCATGACGGAAGTACTCTAAGTATTAGACCAGTCATACGTGGTGTGATCGTGGTTCATGACTCTAATAACTTTTCTCCTGAATGGAGGGTTCTATTTATTAGTGGCGTGTGTTAACCCTTGGAAGATTGCAAGGGAGATTCCCCTCCCCGTGTTGCTTTTATCAATAGAAATTTAACTTGTGAGGTTACTAATCCTCTTACTGAGTATTGCTGGACTGACTGTGGTATTGGTACTGGTACTCAAGGGGTCCAGTTGTCCTACCGATTTTTCTGACATGTTATCCTACAGGAATACATGATTAGAGCATTTTACTAGTTGTCTTGTAGTGACTACTACACATGGCAAGGAATGATTATTGTTGCCATTTGTTTTGGAGGTGGACAAGTCCACTGGACTTCCTTTACGACCAGTGTGGTACACCTCAGTACTATCTTAGATGTGTTCTAAGATAATCCCCGTCTAGGGGCCTGTCTGCTCCTCACTGTTCTCAAAGGGGAGTTTACAACTAGATTTGATTTATGCTCTGGCGGCCTCGTACGGTGTTGTCCGTAGTCTCGACCCCCCCACTGGCCTCGATAAGGCTCATCATGGGTCTGGGCTACTATTCCCCCCCCCTTTGTGTCTCGGGATCCCCCAGAGGCGCAAACGAAAAGTTCGGACCCTATGTACAAGTTGTCAGTGGCCGCGTTATTATGAGAGTCGCTGTAACCTTTCAACCAAATCTCCTGGTGTTTGTGCTTCAACACCCTCAGTGGCTGTCGAGGTCTGTCAGTCACCACCGCGTCTGCGTGTGGCAACCTCTTCAGTGCTTGGGAGCTGAGACGAGGATATCGGTCTGTGATATCGCAAAGTGTTTCACCAGTGGGAGTCATCGGGTCAGTTGCTGGACTGACGTCATTAGTGTCATTGTACGGGTTGACAGTCCTCCACAAAGAGGAAGGTGTGTCATTGGAAGCAGAGAATATTCTGCACGTCAATGTTTTTCTTGCTGAGATGGCCGCAGTGTTTGCGGAAGTGTCCGAAGGGCAAGAGAAGTTCCTCTCAACTACCGTATTGCACGACTGCAAGGAGGAGGGAAGTTGCTCATTCACAGAGACAGCTGGCTTGAAATCATGAAAAGAATTGCCAATCAGATTGGCTGATGGAATGTGTCGAGATATCGTGATATCGTAATATCTCCTTGGATCGGATTCTGCCCCAAGAGGTTTCTAAATGACTTTTTCTCAAGGGGTGCTTTTGACAGATACCCCTCGTGAATGACTGCTTTGCAGCTAGCGTTAGGGGAGGACAGTGTGGTCGGTGGAGAAGGCACAGTAGCCTGTGACCATACCTAGTTGGTTTTCCAATCCATCAATGGGAGTAACTGATCCATCAAGTCTGCTCCAAGTAGCAGGGTTACAGTTTCGAGGCTGGTAACATACACAGGTTGGACGTCCTGGTAGTGTAGTTTCCTCATGACTCTCAATGTGGAAGACCGTGTTGCCAAACCGAGTCCTCTGTCCTTTGAAGAATGTCTCTGGTGGTCACTTGGATAAGTTGTAGTAACGTCCTTGTGTGGTAGATGGGATACTCTGTCTGTTCCATCCTAACCTGCGTTTGCAGCTGCGGTCGCTAACTCAACAGCTAGGAGGTATCACTTCTGTCGTGAATAAGAGTTCAAAGTTCATACCATTCGCAACCAAAGCTCATGCTGATGTTGGCATCGTTCTGTAGTTATTATCTGAACCATTCTGACATAGGACCGTCATCCTACCTCATCGCAACAGGAAGTTCTATTGTTGTCAAGGCTTTATATAGGAAGGGAGAAGAGGGCGTTTTTATAAAGTTTTATAGCCCATGTCCCTTCACAGAGGAGGGCCACTGAGTGAGTAGCCCTAACTTATGAAAACCCACATCTCACATTTTAGAAGCTAAAATCACATTACATCCCATCACAAATAATTTCATATTCAAACATTTAAATTGAACAACAATTCCATGTGAATCCGATAAACTCTACAGTGGAAAGTCTACACATCAGAGTTATGTCATCTTATCATAGATGAGAATGTCTCAGATGACAACCGAACTGAGATCATATTCATTAAGTACCACCGCATATGTTCAATTGTTCGGATTACCAGAATATAGTTCATTTCCCCCCACCTACTGATGTTCCCAGAATCTCTATGTTAACCAAGTTTTTTTAAATGTAACCTCAGCAGGTTAGAAAGGAAGAAAAAGGGGGGAAGAGGTATTTATGACTGTTATAAACCAACCCCCAGGCCAACGTCATGACACACCATTTGATTATATGAGTGATTGTCACGCCCTGACCTTAGTGAGCCGTGTTTATTCTCTATTTGGTTAGGCAGGGTGTGACTTGGGTGGGCAAATCTATGTTTCTATTTCTTTGTTGGCCTAGTATGGTTCCCAATCAGAGGCAGCTGTTTATCGTTGTCTCTGATTGGGGATCATACTTAGGCAGGCTAGATTGTGGGATCTTGTTTGTGTGTAGTTGCTTTCTGCACTGCATATACAGTGGGGCAAAAAAGTATTTAGTCAGCCACCAATTGTGCAAGTTCTCCCACTTAAAAAGATGAGAGAGGCCTGTAATTTTCATCATAGGTACACTTCAACTATGAAAAACAAAAGGAGGAGAAAAAAATACAGAAAATCCCATTGTAGGATTTTTTATGAATTTATTTGCAAATTATGGTGGAAAATAAGTATTTGGTCACCTACAAACAAGCAAGATTTCTGTATCTCATAGACCTGTAACTTCTTCTTTAAGAGGCTCCTCTGTCCTCCACTCGTTACCTGTATTATTGGCACCTGTTTGAACTTGTTATCAGTATAAAAGACACCTGTCCACAACCTCAAACAGTCACACTCCAAACTCCACTATGGCCAAGACCAAAGAGCTGTCAAAGGACACCAGAAACTAAATTGTAGACCTGCACCAGGCTGGGAAGACTGAATCTGCAATAGGTAAGCAACTTGGTTTGAAGAAATCAACTGTGGGAGCAATTATTAGGAAATGGAAGACATACAAGACCACTGATAATCTCCCTCGATCTGGGGCTCCACGCAAGATCTCACCCCATGGGGTCAAAATTATCACAAGAACAGTGAGCAAAAATCCCAGAACGACACGGGGGGACCTAGTGAATGACCTGCAGAGAGCTGGGACCAAAGTAACAAAGCCTACCATCAGTAACACACTACGCCGCCAGGGACTCAAATCCTGCTGTGCCAGACGTGTCCCCCTGCTTAAGCCAGTACATGTCCAGGCCCGTCTGAAGTTTGCTAGAGAGCATTTGTATGATCCAGAAGAAGATTGGGAGAATGTCATATGGTCAGATGAAACCAAAATATAACTTTTTGGTAAAAACTCAACTCGTCGTGTTTGGAGGACAAAGAATGCTGAGTTGCATCCAAAGAACACCATACCTACTGTGAAGCATGGGGGTGGAAACATCATGCGTTGGGGCTGTTTTTCTGCAAAGGGACCAGGACGACTGATCCGTGTAAAGGAAAGAATGAATGGGGCCATGTATCGTGAGATTTTGAGTGAAAACCTCCTTCCATCAGCAAGGGCATTGAAGATGAAACATGGCTGGGTCTTTCAGCATGACAATGATCCCAAACACACCGCCCTGGCAACGAAGGAGTGGCTTCGTAAGAAGCATTTCAAGGTCCTGGAGTGGCCTAGCCAGTCTCCAGATCTCAATCCCATAGAAAATCTTTGGAGGGAGTTGAAAGTCCGTGTTGCCCAGCAACAGCCCCAAAACATCACTGCTCTAGAGGAGATCTGCATGGAGGAATGGGCCAAAATACCAGCAACAGTGTGTGAAAACCTTGTGAAGACTTACAGAAAACGTTTGACATCTGTCATTGCCAACAAAGGGTATATAACAAAGTATTGAGAAACTTTTGTTATTGACCAAATACTTATTTTCCACCATAATTTGCAAATCAATTCATTAAATATTCTACAATGTGATTTTCTGGATTTTTTTCTTTCTCATTTTGTCTGTCATAGTTGAAGTGTACCTATGATGAAAATTACAGGCCTCTCTCATCTTTTTAAGTGGGAGAACTTGCACAATGTGGCTGACTAAAGACTTTTTTGCCCCACTGTATATACAGTTGACAGTGAGAGGACGTTTCTGTTGTGCTGAGTTTTCAACTCATTTGAAGAAACAAAAATAACACATTTATTTTCCCACTGCAAACATTTCCTGGAAATTAAAATGATGGCAGTGCTATTAAAGGACAAGATTCTCCTTGGATACAGTTCAGACAACATTACTCACCTTTTCCCTTTCCTGCTGTACATGTCAGAAAACATGGCTGGGCTAAAAAATAAAACATTGGTATCAGTAGCAATTGTCCTTCACATTTCCCAGTTCACCATTGGCTATAGCTTCAGGAATTGCACTGAGGATCCAACCTCAAACCACACAAAATTCATTTTCATCCGTCACCAGGCAAAGAACATTTCTGACATTGTAGGTGACCTGCCACCCTATGCCACCACAATTATAATCTCCATAAACCTGATAAAACACATACCAAACAATACCTTTGTTCACCTTCCTAACCTCAGGACACTTCAGATTGACAATATCCACCTGGAGACCATAGACAACCACGCATTCCAAAATATGAGCCAACTGAAGAGCCTAAACCTGTCAAATCTCAGCTCCTCTGTGTTTCAAGACCTCAAAAACCTTGTCAACCTGTCACTAAATAATAACTCAGTGATTAGGCTCCCTCCAGGTATTTTCTCCTCACTCTCTAATCTGGATGTCCTCACATTACGGCAGAACTACCTGAACAACTTCTCTGCGGTGGCAGAATCTGTGACTCACTTATCGAAGCTGAAAACTAGACCTGTGCAATAACTATCTAACGTCCCTCCATCATTCTAACCATACAGACCTACCAGAGTCCCTCACCACCCTCTATCTCTGTAAAAACAAACTGGTCACTTTAGCATGTGAGTGGGGATTCCTCAGCCATGTACTACTGCTGGATCTCTCCTACAATGACCAGCTCCCTTCAAGGGCTTTCCAAGGTCTGGACTTGCGGAAGCTAAACTACATGCGTTTGCATTCAACCAATGTTACAGTGCCAGAACTTTTGAATGTCAGCAATGTTAGAGGTGGAAACATAGACTTCTCTGGTATGGGGTTGAAGACTGACAATCTGCTCATGGAGTTATGCAGCCTTTTGAGTACAAAGGTCAAATTTGTTAAAAAGCTGAGTCTGGGAAGCAATGGGATTCTGTCATTGCGGAAGAACACACTTCCCAACTGTCCACCAATCCAAGGTTTATTGGACCTTTTCTTCAACCATTTTAGGAAGGTAAGATGCCTCCAGGATCAAATCAAGAAATCCACAGCAGAGAAAAACCACCTCACCTCCCTAATGTCCTGCAACAGACAGAACCTCTCTTTCCCAAATCTGACAGATCCGAGCTACCGTTACAATCGCATTCTCAATGTCAACTCTTTTGCTTTCCACCACACACCAAATGTGAAGACCCTACAACTAGCAGCTTTTGACAATCTGACCAACTTGACTTTCCTCTCCTTGGACAACTCCTGTGCCGGGGTGATAGAGCTGCAGCCGGGTGTCTTCAAAAACCTGCGGAAATTGAGCAAGCTCAGTGCAAGGAACATGGGCATCCAGTCCTTCTCAAAGGAGGTTTTCGGGAATCTGACAGAGCTGCAGATCTTGCTTCTCAACCAAAACGTAATGCAATCCTTAGATGTGAATGTGCTGGAGGCTCTACCTAAACTGCGCTACCTGGACCTGCGCAACATTCCTCTTAGTTACACCTGCCTCAACAGTGACCTGCAGAACTGGACTTTGAGTTAGTCTTACTCTAATGTCTACAGTGCCCAGAAAAAAACTCCAACAAAACATACACAACTTCAACACCAATGTTTTCTACCTGGACCTGGGAGAGTACCTTTTTGCCACCACAACCACTGTGACTTTAATGCTGACTATAATCCCGCTTAGTAGACCAGCTACTTCCCAACCTGTAGGGCAACGGAGCCTCTTCCCGGCTGTGCCTGCACCACTGTGACTTTGAGCTGGGCCGCAAACATCATGGACAACATCTTTTCCTCCGTGTACAGCAGCCGCAAGACCATCTGAGTGGTTAGTAAGCACTTCCTGTGCAGCGAGTGGTGCTCCCTGGAGATCCAGCCGGCCAGCTATAGGCTCTTCCACAAGCTCCAGGACCTGCTCCTGCTCTTCTTCCTAGAGCTCATCCCTGAAAGGCAGCTGTATGAGAAAGGTAATGTTGAAGAAGACCTACTTGCAGTGGCTGGGGTCAGACTGCACGGACCCAGTCAAGGCCCAGGATCTGTTTTGGAACCATCTGAGGAGGGTGCTGAGGAGCGGGAGCAGCAGGTTTGAAGATAGAGGGGAGGGAAGAATACTTAATTCAGCCACCGACCGATGATGCTAAGCATTACTTAATGCCTTTAGGAAAGGGTTAGAGGACACGCTTTGCCCTGTTTAATGTTGTAAAAGTACTAAAATGAGGCACACATACAAGAAAGAGGAACTAAGTATTTTGTAAATGTGCTCTCGGTACAATGATGTTCTACTTGCTTTGACCGATTGCTATAATAAACGAGTCATGATTTGTTTCCTTTTTTAATTTGCTTTCATGGCAAACAAACTTAATCATGTTGTGATCAGTACTAAATAATATTGAAATACTGTATGTACATTTAAAAGATGTAGAGGGAAATGGAAATGGTAATTAAATTGATGAGACATACCCTGACAAATCATGTTGCAAAGTTAATATAAATATTCTATAATAATTATTGTTGGTAAATACACCGACAGATGAGACCTATTACTTAATGACTTAAGGAAATGGTTAGAGGACACACTTTGCCCTGGCAGCAGCCTGATTCCAGGATATGAAACTAAGTTCAATGTAGAAAAGTACTGAAATTATGCACACCCACACACATACAAAGACAGAGAGGAACTGTATCTCTTGTAAAAGTGCCTTCATTACCATAACGTTCTACTTGCTTGAAATCCAGCATTGTTTATGCTTTGATCAATTGCAATATTAAGCAAGTCATCATTTTTTTGCTTTTTAAATTTTCTGTCATTGAAAAAAAGAACTTAATCCTGTTGTGATCAATATTTAATAATATTGTAATACTGTATGAACATTTAAAAGATGCAGAGTAAAATGGAAATGGACTTGGGAAATAAGATGATCAGACAAATCATGTTGCAAAGTTAATTTACATATTCTATAAGTATACTTCTTGTTGGTAAATATCACTTTCTCAATGAGGAATGCACAAACTAAAACAAACACATGAATGATCTATTATTAGATTTTAATATAAAACAGTGTTACTATGTACAGTATTATATTCACAGGTTTCATTTTATTCGGTCCATCTTAAATGGGGAGAATCTCAATTACATAATCGCATCCCCTCTCCTCCTCAAAACCCAGAGGAAAAGGTCAGAGGGGAGGGACCTCAGAAGAGGAGATGTGAGTATGCAATTGAGATCTTCCCATGGACAGCAGACAATCCTCTGTATAATGCATTCATTCTGATTTGTCTTTGATCATCTGTGCTAAAGAATTCTGCTTGTCAAAAATAATAATATATATATACTGTGAGTTGGCCCAGTGGCCAAAAAAACCTGAGGGACACATTTGTGGATATTTTGTTCTGCCATAGTTGACTAGTCAAGTCCACTGTAGCTGTCTGTAAACAGCATACTGTATTAGTTCTGCAATGCATTTTCTCTTATAGTGCTTCTGTATGTTTTTGCATGCAAATGTTTCAATTAGAAGTATTCATGCAATAAAAAATAATTCTGCTGCTGTTACCTTTCTACAGCATAACTGTGTTTTTACTGTCCAGGCTGTAAGTCGTTTTAGAGTATGGAAAAAATATGAAAGAACATATTTCTAAATGTTTCTAAAAATGCAAACATTTCCTTTGTCTTTCTGCCCATGATATGGCCTGACAATACTCAAAAGAGAAATAAAACATCAAGTCAGTTGTAATTGTAAACAATTAGACTTGATGGTATGCATTTGGAAAACACTCAACAACATAGTATTGTGCTTATGCATGTCTCTACTACATAGAGGATCAGTACAGTCTCATCCGGGGGAAAGACCAGCGTTCAGGGCTGGGGAAAGCAGGCAGGGGCCTGGGGGGCAGAGGAGGAGACAGGCCACTCTCCAGCATGTGGGAGGGGGGATAGTAGGCCACGTCAGGAAGGTGGGACCTGGAGATTACAGGGCTGGTTGGGGGGCGGCGGTTGAAGCAATAGAAAGGGTGGAGCTGATGACTGTCTAGTGGATAGTGGTTGGGAGCAGATGAGGATGAGGAAAATGGCTCCTTTCAATGTCAAATTGATCTTGCTGCTGTGGCAAGTGTCTGTCTCTGTCTTCACCCTCCTTTATAGACTTCCTTTATCTTAGGGCCAGGAGAATTTCCCGACAACATGACCTGACCAAGAAAATCCTGAACATATTTATAGCCTAAAACTGCAGCCTGGCTGAGATGTCCCTCTTCAAGGTCACTTAGTCAAGAAAAAGTCAAGGCCCTACCTGTAAGTGTTTTCATAGTGTGTGATGTCATGATTAATGTTAACCTGTTTGTTTTTACCCAGGTTTTCATGCGTGATGACGAGATAGCAGTAGTGTAAAGTACTTAGGTAAAAATACATCAATTAAAGTACTACTTAAGTAGTTTTTTGGGGTATCTGTATTTTACTATTTATATTTTTACTTCACTACATTCCTAAAGACAATATTGTACTTTTTCCTCCATACAGTGCCTTGCGAAAGTATTCGGCCCCCTTGAACTTTGCGACCTTTTGCCACATTTCAGGCTTCAAACATAAAGATATAAAACTGTATTTTTTTGTGAAGAATCAACAACAAGTGGGACACAATCATGAAGTGGAACGACATTTATTGGATATTTCAAACGTTTTTAACAAATCAAAAACTGAAAAATTATTCAGCCCCTTTACTTTCAGTGCAGCAAACTCTCTCCAGAAGTTCAGTGAGGATCTCTGAATGATCCAATGTTGACCTAAATGACTAATGATGATAAATACAATCCACCTGTGTGTAATCAAGTCTCCGTATAAATGCGCCTGCACTGTGATAGTCTCAGAGGTCCGTTAAAAGCGCAGAGAGCATCATGAAGAACAAGGAACACACCAGGCAGGTCCGAGATACTGTTGTGAAGAAGTTTAAAGCCGGATTTGGATACAAAAAGATTTCCCAAGCTTTAAACATCCCAAGGAGCACTGTGCAAGCGATAATATTGAAATGGAAGGAGTATCAGACCACTGCAAATCTGCCAAGACCTGGCCGTCCCTCTAAACTTTCAGCTCATACAAGGAGGGGCGATTGATCAGAGATGCAGCCAAGAGGCCCATGATCACTCTGGATGAACTGCAGAGATCTACAGCTGAGGTGGGAGACTCTGTCCATAGGACAACAATCAGTCGTATATTGCACAAATCTGGCCTTTATGGAAGAGTGGCAAGAAGAAAGCCATTTCTTAAAGATATCCATAAAAAGTGTTGTTTAAAGTTTGCCACAAGCCACCTGGGAGACACACCAAACATGTGGAAGAAGGTGCTCTGGTCAGATGAAACCAAAATTGAACTTTTTGGCAACAATGCAAAACGTTATGTTTGGCGTAAAAGCAACACAGCTGAACACACCATCCCCACTGTCAAACATGGTGGTGGCAGCATCATGGTTTGGGCCTGCTTTTCTTCAGCAGGGACAGGGAAGATGGTTAAAATTGACGGGAAGATGGATGGAGCCAAATACAGGACCATTCTGGAAGAAAACCTGATGGAGTCTGCAAAAGACCTGAGACTGGGATGGAGATTTGTCTTCCAACAAGACAATGATCCAAAACATAAAGCAAAATCTACAATGGAATGGTTCAAAAATAAACATATCCAGGTGTTAGAATGGCCAAGTCAAAGTCCAGACCTGAATCCAATCGAGAATCTGTGGAAAGAACTGAAAACTGCTGTTCACAAATGCTCTCCATCCAACCTCACTGAGCTCGAGCTGTTTTGCAAGGAGGAATGGGAAAAAATGTCAGTCTCTCGATGTGCAAAACTGATAGAGACATACCCCAAGCGACTTACAGCTGTAATCGCAGCAAAAGGTGGCGCTACAAAGTATTAACTTAAGGAGGCTGAATAATTTTGCACGCCCAATTTTTCAGTTTTTGATTTGTTAAAAAAGTTTGAAATATCCAATAAATGTCGTTCCACTTCATGATTGTGTCCCACTTGTTGTTGATTCTTCACAACAAAATACAGTTTTATATCTTTATGTTTGAAGCCTGAAATGTGGCAAAAGGTCGCAAAGTTCAAGGGGGCCGAATACTTTCGCAAGGCACTGTACATTTTAACCCAAAGTACCCATTACATTTTGAATGCTAAGCAGGACTGGAAAATTGTGAAATTCATGCACTTATCAAGAGAGAACATGGTCATCCCTACTGCCTATGGTCTGGCGGACTCACTAAACGCAAATGCATCTTTTGTAAATAATGTTGGAGTGTGCTCCTGGCTATCTGTACATTTTAAAAACATGAAATTGGTGCAGTTTGCTTTGCTTAATAAGGAATTTGAAATGATTTATACTTTCCCTTCTGCTTTTGATACTGAAGTATATTTAGAACCAAATAGTTTGACTTTTACTCAAGTTCTATTTTACTGGGTGACTTTCACTTTTACTTGAGTAGCTATCTATTAAGGTATCTATACTTTTACTCAAGTACTGTATGACAACTGGATACTTCTTCCACCACTGCTGGGTAGTCATGGCCTGCCTGCCTCTGCGGAATCTGTCAGATGACCTGTTTACAGTTTACTCATATGATGTACTTTATATAGTGTTGTTTTATATCATGACTCAATTAAGTCACGTGTGTATTTGCTTCTCTGAAAATTACCTGATTACCTGAGTGAATCAAGCTTCTAACAAAGTTTATTTTGGCAATTATTTCTTTGTTAAAGTTTGCTTAAGGTTCATGGTCCTCCAGACTACCCGCCACACCCTCTTCAGCCCACTACCTCGGTGTGGTGGACACAATTAATCTAACCAACCACAAAAACAGGAATTACGTTAAAAAAAAAAAGAGATTTAAAAAAATAACAACTTGAATTGTCATATAACTGGCGACCAAGAACACCTTTCCTTTTTATATGAAATAAGACCCATCCCTCTTAACGCGTTATTTGGTCCTACTTATCAGGAGAATATTGAGACCTCCCACTTTCTTTTGCAATCAATCCTTCTATTGCACAACAGTGTTTCAGTTATTTTGAAATTACTCAAACAAATATCTGTTTTGAGTTTTAAAAATGAAAACCTTCCCCCAGCAGAATAAAGAGATTGTATATAGTGTTGCATCTGTGTATATTGTGTTGCATCTGTGTATATTGTGTTTGGCACATTGCTGACTGGAGTCCCTGGGGTTCTCTCTCCCTCGCCATGTACATAAAGAACAATAAATGGAGAACAACTTTCAATTAATCGTGTGTCATGACTCCATGTCCGTTGTCCCTTTCCTTCCTCTTTCGGTACAACCAAAGTGAGGCAGTCATTAAACAGGGATTAAGAGACAGGCTTTCATAATGTAGCAGAAAGGACATGATACAGGCATGATACAGCCACCAAAATGGAGGTAAGGCTGGACTCGAGGCTTTAAATTAAAGAGAAAAAAGGACTTGAGATATGATTTTGCTTTATTTGAATGTGATTTGTAAAATAACTCTTGAAACGTGTTTGATAACCTATTATAAAATTATGTTATGATGGATTATGATAGGTAAATGAAAGCTGTAGAATTTGCTATGGATTATGATGAGTGAAATGAAATTGAACAACTTATTTGTTAAATTAGGAAAATTGCTGCATGCAGCAGTACAAAAGTCAATGCTTTGATTTCAGTGGTTGAGGGTCTTTCTATAAACTAGGGTACAAGCTGTTTAATTAGCCTACATTTTGATATTTTCTCACATCAGGAAGAACATTTCTGAATGATAGTCAAGTGACGAGCAACTGTGGTGATAGTGCATGCAGTGTTCACAAGTTGCAGTGCCTTAGGAAAGTATACTGACCCAGACTTATTCTAAAATTGATTAAATACTTTTTTTCATCAATCTATACACAATAACCCATAATGACGAAGCAAAAACAGGTTTAGAAATGTTGGCTAATTTATTTAAAAAAAAAAACAATTTTACATTTACATAAGTATTCAGACCCTTTACTCAGTACTTTGTTGAAGCACCTTTGGCAGCAATTACAGTTTCCAGTTTAACTATAAGCTTGGCACACCTGAATTTGGGGAGTTACTCCCATTCCTCTCTGCAGATTCTCCCAAGCTCTGTCAGGTTGGATGGGGAGCGTTGCTGCACAATTATTTTCAGGTCTCTCCAGAAATGTTAGATCAGGTTTAAGTCTGGCTGGGCAACTCAAGGACATTGAGACTTGTCCCGAAGCCACTCCTGCATTGTCTTGGCTGTGTGCTTAAGGTTGTTGTCCTGTTGGAAGGTGAACCTTCACCCCAGTCTAAATTCCCAAGAGGTCAAGAGCAGGTTTTCATCAAGGATCATGATTATGCCACCACCATGCTTCACCGTAGGGATGGTGCCAGGTTTCCTCCAATCTTGGTTTCATCAGGCCAGAGAATCTTGTTTCTCATGGTCTGAGAGTCTTTACTGTAGGTTACTTATTGCAAACACCAAGCAGGCTGTCATGTGCCTTTTATTGAGGAGTGGCTTCCGTCTGGCCACTACCATAAAGGCCTGATTGGTGGAGTGCTGCAGAGATGGTTGTCCTTCTGGAAGATTCTCCCTTATCCACAGAGGAACTCTGGAACTCTGAGGAACAGAGGAACTCTGGGTCACATCCGGGACCAAGGCCCTTCTCCCCCAATTGCTCAGTTTTGCGGGCCGGGCAGCTCTAGGAAGAGTCTTGGTGGTTCCAAACTTCTTCCATTTAAGAATTATGGAGGCCTCTGTGTTCTTGGGGACCTTCCATAAAAATGTAAATAATATTCTGGACATACTTTCCGAAGGTACTGTATCTAGACCCCTTTACTAAAGTGTACCAACATTTTTTGGTACCCTTCCCCAGATCTGTGCCTCGACACAATCCTGTCTCGGCACTCTACGGACAATTCCTTCGACCTCGTGGCTTAGTGTTTGCTCTGACGTGTACTATCAATTGTGGGACCTTATATAGACAGGCCTTTCCAAATCATGTCCAATCAATAGAATTTATCACAGGTGGACTCCAATCAAGTTGTAGAAACATCTCAAGGATGATCAATGGAAACAGGATGCACCTGAGCTCAATTCAAAGTCTCATAGCAAATGGTCTGAATACTTACCTAAATAAGGTATATGTTTGTTAATTGTAATTAGAGGTTGACCGATTATGATTTTTCAACGCCAATACCGATACCGATTATTGGAGGACCAAAAAAAGCCGATAATAATAATCAGCATTTTTTTATGTAATAATGACAATTACAACAATACTGAATTAACACTTTCCTTTTACCTTAATATAATACATCAATAAAATCAATTTAGCCTCAAATACAGTGCCTTGCGAAAGTATTCGGCCCCCTTGAACTTTGCGACCTTTTGCCACATTTCAGGCTTCAAACATAAAGATATAAAACTGTATTTTTTGGTGAAGAATCAACAACAAGTGGGACACAATCATGAAGTGGAACGACATTTATTGGATATTTCAAACTTTTTTAACAAATCAAAAACTGAAAAATTGGGCGTGCAAAATTATTCAGCCCCCTTAAGTTAATACTTTGTAGCGCCACCTTTTGCTGAGATTACAGCTGTAAGTCGCTTGGGGTATGTCTCTATCAGTTTTGCACATCGAAAGACTGAAATGTTTTCCCATTCCTCCTTGCAAAACAGCTCGAGCTCAGTGAGGTTGGATGGAGAGCATTTGTGAACAGCAGTTTTCAGTTCTTTCCACAGATTCTCGATTGGATTCAGGTCTGGACTTTGACTTGGCCATTCTAACACCTGGATATGTTTATTTTTGAACCATTCCATTGTAGATTTTGCTTTATGTTTTGGATCATTGTCTTGTTGGAAGACAAATCTCCATCCCAGTCTCAGGTCTTTTGCAGACTCCATCAGGTTTTCTTCCAGAATGGTCCTGTATTTGGCTCCATCCATCTTCCCATCAATTTTAACCATCTTCCCTGTCCCTGCTGAAGAAAAGCAGGCCCAAACCATGATGCTGCCACCCCCATGTTTGACAGTGGGGATGGTGTGTTCAGCTGTGTTGCTTTTACGCCAAACATAACGTTTTGCATTGTTGACAAAAAGTTCAATTTTGGTTTCATCTGACCAGAGCACCTTCTTCCACATGTTTGGTGTGTCTCCCAGGTGGCTTGTGGCAAACTTTAAACAACACTTTTTATGGATATCTTTAAGAAATGGCTTTCTTCTTGCCACTCTTCCATAAAGGCCAGATTTGTGCAATATACAACTGATTGTTGTCCTATGGACAGAGTCTCCCACCTCAGCTGTAGATCTCTGCAGTTCATCCAGAGTGATCATGGGCCTCTTGGCTGCATCTCTGATCAGTCTTCTCCTTGTATGAGCTGAAAGTTTAGAGGGACGGCCAGGTCTTGGTAGATTTGCAGTGGTCTGATACTCCTTCCATTTCAATATTATCGCTTGCACAGTGCTCCTTGGGATGTTTAAAGCTTGGGAAATCTTTTTGTATCCAAATCCGGCTTTAAACTTCTTCACAACAGTATCTCGGACCTGCCTGGTGTGTTCCTTGTTCTTCATGATGCTCTCTGCCCTCAAAGCATCGCTACCCATCGCTCCACAAAAGCCGCGGCCCTTGCAGAGCAAGGGGAACAACTACTCCCAAGTCTCAGAGCGAGTGACGTCACCGATTGAAACGCTATTAGCGCGCACCCCGCTAACTAGCTAGCCATTTCACATCGGTTACACCAACCTAATCTCGGGAGTTGATAGGCTTGAAGTCATAAACAGCTCAATGCTTGAAGCACAGCGAAGAGCTGCTGGCAAATGCACTAAAGTGCTGTTTAAATAAATGCTTACAAGCCTGCTGCTGCCTACCACCATCAGTCAGACTGCTCTATCAAATATCAAATCATAGACTTAATTATAACATAATAACACACAGAAATACGAGCCTTTGGTCATTGATATGGTCGAATCCAGAAACTATCATTTCGAAAACAAAACGTTTATTCTTTCAGTGAAATACGGAACTGTTCCGTATTTTATCTAACGGGTGGCATCCCTAAGTCTAAATATTGCTGTTACATTGTACAACCTTCAATGTTATGTCATAATTATGTACAATTCTGGCAAATTAATTACGGTCTTTGTTAGGAAGAAATGGACTTCGCACAGTTCGCAACGAGCCAACCGGCCCAAACTGCTGCATATACCTTGACTGCTTGCACGGAACGCAAGAGAAGTGACACAATTTCCCTAATTATAAGAAATTCATGTTAGCAGGCAATATTAACTAAATATGCAGGTTAAAAAATATATACTTGTGTACTGATTTTAAAGAAAGGCATTGATGTTTATAGTTAGGTTTGGTGCAACGGCAGTGCTAAATCATCACCCATTTGGCGAAGTAGGCTGTGATTCGATGAGAAATGAACAGGCACCGCATCGATTATATGCAACGCAAGACACGCTAGATAAACTAGTAATATCATCAACCATGTGTAGTTAATTAACTAGTGATTATGTTAAGATTGATTGTTTTTTATAAGTTAAATGCTAGCTAGCAACTTACCTTGGCTTCTTGCTGCCCTCGCGTAACAGGTAGTCAGCCTGCCACGCAGGCTCCTCGTGGAGTGCAATGTAAGGCAGGTGGTTAGAGCTTTGGACTAGTAACCGGAAGGTTGCAAAAACGAATCCCCGAGCTGACAAGGTAAAAATCTGTCGTTCTGCCCCTGAACAAGGCAGTTAACCCACCGTTCCTAGGCCGTCAGTGAAAATAAGAATGTGTTCTTAACTGACTCGCCAAGTTAAATAAAGGTGTAAAAAAAAAAAAAACTATTATTATTATTATTTAAAAAATTTAAATCGTCCAAATCGGTGTCCAAAAATACCGATTTACGATTGTTATGAAAACTTGAAATCCACATTGGATCTAATATTCCTAGCGAATTGATGTTGATCACCTGTTGTTGCCTCCTTGATCTACAGCAGGGTCGCCATGCTCATTGTGTAGTACAGACTATAATATAGAAACAACAAGTGTTGGTCCCAACATACGCACCAAAAACATTTCTCAAATTGTGTGCACAAATTTGTTTACATCCCTGTTAGTGAGCATTTCTCCTCTGCCAAGATAATCCATCTACCTGACAGGTATGGCATATCAAGAAGCTGATTAAACAGCATAATCATTATACAAGTGCACCTTGTGCTGGGGACAATAAAAAGCCACTTTCAAATGTGCAGTTTTGTCACACAACGGCACAGATGTCTCTAGTTGGATGGAGTGTGCAATTGGAGTATTTCTGTCTGTAATAAAGCCCTTTTGTGGAGAGTCAGGATTTCACATGACTGGGCAGGGGTGCAGCCATGGGTGGGCATTGGCCCACGCACTAGGGAGCCAAGTCCACCCATGGCTGCACCCCTGCCCAGGGGCCCCACTATTTATTTAAATGGATTGATTAGATTCCAATATTAAACATGGACCCCCTATTTATAGAAAAACGCTTGAGCAGCATTCATATGATCCATTTATTTATCTGGATTGGGGTAAATTCCAATTTAATTTAGTGACATTCAGCATATGAACTGAAACTATTCATACTTTCAAGAATGCAAGTATAAAAATTGCAATACATTTTAGATAAATTCTCATTTAAATTATGTCATTGGAATTTCAAATTGCTTCCCGATTTGACTGAAGGGAAATCTTTTTAAGCAGTCTGGTGTAGTGGTTAGCACCCAAGACTCTGGGCCACATATACGCCTGGCAATGTGGGTACAATTCCCTCTTAACCCGTCCTCTCTGTATCTGTCTCCTTCCACATTTTCGACTATCACTGTTCATGAAAAAATGAAATACCAAAAACATATTTAAAAACAAAACTGAACTTTGTCCAACTGGGCAAATTTTAAATTTGTCAAATTTGATTGGACTTAAAAGACCCCATTGGGAGATGTTTGAGTTGAGGTTGAGGTGTATCATGATATGGTGAAGGAAAGTACCTAATGGAAAAGAGGAACCTGAAAGCCACAAGAACTGAGACTTTTGTTTTCCAATGAAGTCACTGAGAAATGTATTGTAAAGTTGCTCAAATGTGTTTTTCCCTTCTCCCATTTAGCTGGCTTTCTTATCAGCATTCTCAACCATGGAGAATAAAGGAGTATAATTCAGGATGATTATCACAGCCATACAACTCTTTTGAAGAAAGAAAATCATCTGCTTTATTTTCCCAATGCATGCATTTCCTGGAACTTAAAATGAATGTACTGTGATTTTAAAGGACAGGATTCTCCTTGGAAAGATTTCAGAACCATTGGACAGGATGTAGAACCTTACTCACCTTATTCCTCTACTGCTGCACTCGTCAGACAATATGGCCGGGTTAAAATATAAAATATTAGTATCAGTAGCAATTGTCCTTCACATTGCCAAGTTCACCGTTGGCTATAGCTTCAGGAATTGCACTGAGGACCCAAACTCAAACCACACAACATTCCTTTGTATACGTCACCAGGCAAAGAACATATCTGCCATTATAGGTGACCTGCCACCCTATGCCACCACAATTATAATCTCCATAAACCTGATAAAACACATACCTGACAATAGCTTTGTTCACCTTCCTAACCTCAGGACACTTCAGATTGACAATAACCATCTGGAGACCATAGACAACCAGGCATTCCAAAATATGAGCCAACTGAAGAGCCTAAACCTGTCCTTGAACAAAATATCAAATCTCAGCTCCTCTGTGTTTCAAGACCTCAAAAACCTTGTCAACCTGTCACTAAATAATAACTCAGTGATTAGGCTCCCTCCAGGTATTTTCTCCTCACTCTCCAATCTGGATGTCCTCACATTACGGCAGAACTACCTGAACAACTTCTCTGCGGTGGCAGAATCTGTGACTCACTTATCGAAGCTGACGAAACTAGACCTGTGCAATAACTATCTAACGTCCCTCCATCATTCTAACCATACAGACCTACCAGAGTCCCTCACCACCCTCTATCTCTGTAAAAACAAACTGGTCACTTTAGCATGTGAGTGGGGATTCCTCAGCCATGTACTACTGCTGGATCTCTCCTACAATGACCAGCTCCCTTCAAGGGCTTTCCAAGGTCTGGACTTGCGGAAGCTAAACTACATGCGTTTGCATTCAACCAATGTTACAGTGCCAGAACTTTTGAATGTCAGCAATGTTAGAGGTGGAAACATAGACTTCTCTGGTATGGGGTTGAAGACTGACAATCTGCTCATGGAGTTATGCAGCCTTTTGAGTACAAAGGTCAAATTTGTTAAAAAGCTGAGTCTGGGAAGCAATGGGATTCTGTCATTGCGAAAGAACACACTTTCAAACTGTCCACCAATCCGAGGTTTATTGGACCTTTCCTTTAACCAGTTGAAGAAGGTAAGATGCCTCCACTTTCTCAAAGGACAGGATCAAATCAAGAAATTCACAGCAGAGAAAAACCACCTCACCTCCCTAATGTCCTGCAACAGACAGAACCTCTCTTTCCCAAATCTGACAGATCTGAGCTACCGTTACAATCGCATACTCAAAGTCAACTCTTTTGCTTTCCACCACACACCAAATGTGAAGACCCTACAACTCAACATAAACATAATCGCCTATCTTGACCATAAGGCTTTCAGTGGGCTGACTAATCTTGTCACACTGCGTCTGGACAATAACCTCCTGACCGATCTGTACCAGGATAGCTTTGAAGATCTGCATAGCCTGGAAATACTTAACCTACGTAACAATCAGATAGCTGTTCTTTTCAACAAGACTTTCCATTCACTCAAACACCTGCACATTTTGGATCTTGGAGGGAACAAAATCACTCATTTTGAAGAGTCAGCCTTTGTGGGGCTCGATAACCTGGCCAATTTTTACCTTGATGGAAACAATCTCAAACAGATTGACAGCTCCAAGTTTAAACCATTCCATGCTACTCTTGAAGTTCTTGATCTACATGGGAATCAGGTTAGCTTCTCTTCTAAACATACCAACTCTCCTTTTGTGAATCTAACAAAACTTCGCAACCTCAAACTAGATGCGCAGATGCCCCACGGCCTCAACATGCTGCCTTATGCCTTTTTCCGTGGTCTCAACTCCCTCCAATCGCTCTACCTTACCGACAATCACATCTTCAGCTTCGCAGCAGACACTTTTGACGATCTGACCAACTTGACTTTCCTCTCCTTGGACAACTCCTGTGCCGGGGTGATGCAGCTGCAGCCGGGTGTCTTCAAAAACCTGCGGAAATTGAGCAAGCTCAGTGCAAGGAACATGGGCATCCAGTCCTTCTCAAAGGAGGTTTTTGGGAATCTGACAGAGCTGCAAATCTTGCTTCTCAACCAAAACGTAATGCAATCCTTAGATGTGAATGTGCTGGAGGCTCTACCTAAATTGCGCTACCTGGACCTGCGCAACATTCCTCTTAGTTGCACCTGCCTCAACAGTGACCTGCAGAACTGGACTTTGACTAACCAGAGAGTCCAGTTAGTCCTACTATACAGTCTACAGTGCCAAGATAAAAAACTCCAAAAAAGCTTCTACAACTTCGACACCAATGTTTGCTACCTGGACCTGGGAGAGTACCTTTTTGCCACCACAACCACTGTGATTTTACTGCTGACTATAATCCCACTTCTCTACACCAAGCTGTATTGGAAACTGAAGTATAGCTATTATGTGTTCCGCTCCTGGTTCGGCCAACACTGGCGCAGGCTGAGGGAGAAAGAGGAGCACAGCAAATACGATGCTTTCATCTCCTATAACTCGGCGGACGAGCCCTGGGTACTTGACCAGCTACTTCCAAACCTGGAGGGCAACGGAGCCTCTTTCAGGCTGTGCCTGCACCACCGTGACTTTGAGCTGGGTCGCAACATCGTGGACAACATCGTCTCCGCCGTGTACAGCAGCCGCAAGACCATCTGCGTGGTTAGTAGGCACTTCCTGTGCAGCGAGTGGTGTTCCCTGGAGATCCAGCTGGCCAGCTACAGGCTCTTCCATGAGCTCCGGGATGTGCTCCTGCTCATCTTCCTGGAACCCATCCCTGAAAGGCAGCTCTCAGCTTACCACCGTATGAGAAAGGTCATGTTGAAGAAGACCTACCTGCAGTGGCCGGGGTCAGACTGCACAGACCCGGTCAAGGCTCAGGAACTGTTTTGGAACCATCTGAGGAGGGCGCTGAGGAGTGGGAGCAGCAGGTTTGAAGAGGAGGATGAGGGGAGGGAGGAATACTTCAATCAGCCACCGACGGATGATGATAACTATTACTTAATGCCTTAAGGAAATGGTAATAGGACACATTTTGCCCTAGCAGCAGTCTGATTCCTGGATATGAAACAAAGGTCAATGTAGTAAAAGTACAGAAATTATGCACACAGAGACACATACAAAGACAGAGAGAGGAACTGAATCTCTTGTAAATGTGCCCTCTGTGCCATGATTTCTACTTGCTTGAAATCCAGCATCGTCTATGCTTTGATTTAGTGCTTTAATAACCTTAATTCATTTGGGGGGGGCGGGGGTTTTGTAACTTGCTCATGGACAAAAAGAACATTTTTTAATCTTGTTCTGTACTAAATAATATTGTGATACTGTTTGTACATTTAAAAGATGAAATGGCAATGGAAATATGATCAGACATACCCTGACAAATCATGTTGCAAAGTTAAAGAATATTAAAATTAAGTATACATCTTGTTGGTAAATATCACTGTCTCAAATCAGCAAGACACCGACAGATGAGACCTATTACTTAAGGAAAGGGTTAGAGGACACGCGTTGCCCTGGCAGAAGCCTGTTTTTCCAAGACATTAAACAAAGTTCAATGTAGTAAAAGTACTGCAATTATGCACACCCACACACATAGAAACAGAGAGAGGAACTGAATCTCTTGTAAAAGTGCCCTCCGTGCCATGACTCTGTCCAGTACCCTCTGTATATAGCCTCGCTATTGTTATTTTACTGCTGCTCTTTAATTATTTGTTACTTTTATTTTAAATGTTTTACTTATCACTTATTTTTTTCTTAAAACTGCATTGTTGGTTAAGGGCTTGTAAATAAACATTTCACTGTAAGGTTAGAGGACACACTTCGCCCTGGCAGCAGCCTGTTTCCAGGACATTAAACAAAGTTCGATGTAGTAAAAATACTGAAATTATGCACACCTGTTGTATTCGGCGCATGTGACAAATAACATTTTATTTTATGTTCTACTTTCTTGAAATCCAGCATTGTTTATGCTTTGATTGACTGCTATTAGCTAAAGCCATAATTTGTTTTCTTTTGTAATTTGCTCTAATGGAAAAAATGAACTTAATCCTGTTGTGATCAGTACATAATAATATTGTAATACTGTATGTACATTTAAAAGATGCAAAATGGAAATGGTAAATAAGATGAGACGTACCTTGACAAATCATGTTGCAAAGTGAATTTAAATATTCTATAAGTATACTTCTTGTTGTAAAATATCACTGTCTCAATCAGTAGTACACAAACTAAAACAAGTAAATGAATGATCTATTATTAGATTTTAATATAAGATACAGTGTGTACAGTATTTTACTTACAGGTTCATTTTATTCAGTCCATCTTACAGGGGGAGAATTGTATACCCCTCATGTCCTCGCTCCTTCTCAAAACCAATTGGAGAAAAAGGTCAGAGGGGAGTGACCTCTGGCTTTCTCATCCAATGGGTTTTGAGAAGGAGACAAGGCGAGGAATATGCAATTGGGATCTACCCATGGACAGCAGACAATCCTCTGCAGAATGCATTCATGCTAATTCATGTCTTTTATAATCTGTGCTAAAGCATTCTGCTTGTCAAAAATAATAAAGTATACTTTAAGTAGGCCCACTGGCCACAAAAAAAACACAAGGGCCAGATTCTTGGATATTTTGTACTGCCATAGTTGACTTGTCCACTGTAGCTGTCTGTAAACAACATACTGCATAAGTTCTGCAATTCATTTTCTCTTATAGTGCTTCTGTATGTTTTTGCATGCAAATGTTTCAATTAGAAGTATTCATGCAATACAAAATAATTCTGCTGCTGTTACCTTTCTACAGCATAACTGTGTTTTTACTGTCCAGGCTGTAAGTCGTTTTAGAGTATGTGAAATGTATGTTAGAACATATTTGTAAAATAACGTTTTCTCACACATTTAACTTACATTTGTAAATATACAAACAACATTTCCTGGATGGCACTTTGTCTTTCTGACAATCATATGATGGTATTCAATAACAATAAATAAATAAATCAAGTCAGTTGTAATTGTAAACAATTAGACTTGATGGTATGCATTTGGAAAATACTCAACAACATAGCATTGTGCTTATGCATGTCTCTACTACATAGAGGATCAGTACAGTCTCATCCGGGGGAAAGACCAGCGTTCAGGGCTGGGGAAAGCAGGTAGGGACCCATGTGGCAGAGGAGGAGACAGGCCACTCTCCAGCATGTTGGAGGGGGGATAGTAGGCCATGTCAGGAAGGTGGGACCTGGAGATTACAGGGCTGGTTGGGGGGCGGCGGTTGAAGCGATAGAAAGGGTGGAGCTGATGACTGTCTAGTGGATAGTGGGTAGGAGCAAAAAAGGATGAGGAAGAACCACCAAAATGGCTTCTTTCAATGTCGTATGGATCTTGTTGCTGTGGCAAGTGTCTGTCTCTGTGTCCCTCTGTTGGCCCTGTGGGATACTGCAGGAAACACTGCATACTCTCATGATAGAAAGGCCCACTGCTCTTCTCTCTCACTGTTTCTGTCTGGTTTAGAAAACTCAAATCTGGGTCATACCTCCAGTTCTCAAAGTGATCCACCCTGGTTGACTCTCTCTTGCTTCCCCTGTCGAATACGTCATCCCAGGGCTGAGGCAGACCGGATTGAGCTGCCCAAGGTGAGGAAGGAGGGGGGGCAAAGACATGGTGGCGAGAGGGGGAACCAGAGGGCTGGAGGTCCATGAGGAAGTGCGAGGAGGAAGAGGGCCTAAGTAGTTCTCCGATCAGTTCCCCAACCTGCTCCACACTGGGGTTGGGGTTCCATGCAGCAGCCTAAAGAGAAGCAAGTGTGGCAGCAATTGGTTTGTTATCATACAGTATTTCTAAGTATTGCAAAGAAGACTGTCATTTAGAACATTCTGTGACAATTTCACTAACAAAATGTACTGTAGCATTATAGTAGCACGTTCTATTGCAAATTTGTTTAGGAAATCCTATCACAATAAACCTACAATTACCAATTATATATATAAGATGTAAATTCACCATTTTTATTTACTATTAAGCTATATGGCTGAAGATGACTGATAGTTCAATGTCTTATGCTCGTACCGTGTCCAGGCTGTTCTGCGACCCAATGAGGGGCTGAGGAGGGGTCATTCTGTTGGGGCATAGCTGCTTCCTCCTCCTCTTGTTGGGGGCTGACCTATGGGCGTCTAGGCACGGATGCTCCACCATGCTCTCTCCAAAACCACTGTCCAATGGAGCTGTGATAGTTGAAAAATCATTCAACTAAACTACACCACTGAAGATATTTTCAAAGTCCCCACTGTGGTGTACAATACTATCGATATCCAAATGCAGTTAGGCTACAATAAAACATTTGACAAATAATACAGATAGGCCACAATTTCAATCAATATGATCTGATTAGTTACAGTATGATTATATGATCAAGAGTACAGAGGATTCCATTTCTTATTGCGGTCCTCAACCCAACACTCACAACCGCAAGCACATTATATACCATACCTGCAGGCCAGCCTCCATATGCACCTACGCCTTCCAGGATTGTTCTCTGCCCCAGGCCGGCCCTGGTTGTGGTGGGTCCTGTACCGAAGCTGAGACGCCGCTGCACGTTGAGTAGGTTCTCCTGCAGCTGGAGCCCGTGCCTCTCCCGTAGGGCCTGCAGCAGCACCTCCCTACTTTCCGCCACAAGGTGTCTCCTGCGGAGTAGTGGCAGCTGCAGAGACCTGCACAGACGCGCAGCTACCACACTGACAGGGTTGGTGACAGTTTGCTGCATCTGATTGTCTGAGCTCTCACTGCGTCCACCTCTTGCTGAGAAGGAGGATATTGTGATGTTTGGACTGGGCCTGAATGGCTGTGTGTGTGGGAGAATAGGTCCATGGTTTTTGGGGGTCTGCTCCATGGTAAGGACAACAGGCTTAACCTCAGCCCTTGTGTCAGGTGGTCTCTCATTTTCATTCCTTCCACTGGGTGACAACAGTGTTTCACAGACTACAGGCCTGGGCCCCTTGCTCTTGTTTCGAACCACACGTGAGGGACTCTCTGTGGATGATAGGGTAACTACGCCGCCCTCTGATGATGTCAGACCGCTATGATGTGTCTGTCCTGGTGTGATACCAGACTCCTGGCTGTTAGAGTGACTGGCTACATTCTTCTCCAGACAAACCTGAATAGATGTGAATTTTCTTCTGAAATCCTCTTGTGTATCCCCATGAGAACACTTAAAAAGTCTGCTTTCTGAATTAGACCTATTCTCATAACACTTGTTGGCCTTACTCTTTGCTACTACTCTTTCTACTCTCCCTTTATCTGGATCCTCCTCAACATTGTCAGGAACAGCAACTTCACCCACATCTGAATCAGGCCCAGGAGAGGAGAAAGGAAGGGAAGATGAGGGTGGAAGGGGAGGAAGAGTAGCAGTAGTTTTGCCTCGCTCCCCGCGCTGCCCAAGCTTCTCCAACTTCCTCTGCTCACTCAGCAGGCGCTCGATGTCGATGGACTTCACCTCATGGTTGAACAGGCCATGGTGGCCGATGAGACGGTTGTTCGTGATGATGCTGGGCTCTTGCCCTGCGGGGAAAACGCGGGCTAATGGGGCATCTCTCCGTGGAGGAAGGCGAGAGCAGCTTTGGCAGCAACCATGACAGTGGTCCTTCTCTTTGCTGCTTTGGTGCTGGTGGGATCTGCTATTTGATCCTCCTCTGCTTACCTGTCTCCTCTCCTTGCGTGTTTTTAGTCGTTTAGTCTTGTTCGTCTGGCTGTTTTGTGCTTCTGTGTTCTTGGTATGGCTTGAAGAGCAGCAGTGTGGAGTGGATCTGTTGGTTGGGCTACAGGTTTTATCTGTAGACTTGAAGTGCTTGCTAAAAACATGCAGGACATTCTGCTTCTCTGTTAAGGCTCTGCCATGTAGATGGCTCATCATGAGGTGGAATGCTAGGTGCACAGAAAATACTGAATAATTTAAAAAAAAGATGGCTGTTGGGTCACATGCAGAAGTATTATTTGAAACAGAACACTTTTGATCATTAACACAAATGAATGAAACCTGGAACATTAGCTAACGTTGTCAGAAAAATAACTTCATCTAGCAAACCTAATAGCTAGATATGGCCAACATTATCAAGCTAGCAAGACAAAACAGTTCACAATAACAAAAAGTATTCAATCAGCACACATGAACAAAATAATGTTGTTGATTAGCTAGCGAGCTTACGTTAGCTAACGTTAGTAAACAAACGGCAGTCACTCACCAGCAATTTTTTCTGGACAAATTAGGCACAGGTGCAGGAAATCAAGGCGAAATTTAAAAAAGAATAGAAAGATACCCCGATACAGTGTTGCATGTACCAGTGATATTATGTAACATAAACTAGCAATATACAGAAAACGTGCAATCTACAATATCGCAAACTATCCAAAAATGGAAGTTGGGGTAAACACATTCTAGTTTTGAAAATGTTTGGTTGCCCAGCAACGTCCCGGACTAGCCACCAACATCACATTGAAAATGTGATGTGCTAATCAATGTAGCTGCGCGTGTTCGTGTAGGGTATATTCAACAATATCACCAAACTGAGTAAAACAGCACATTTAATTTGCCTAATTTCCTCATGTGGCACATGCAGTTTTTTAGCTGGCTGGTGCGAACTAACTAAATACAGAGTAACGTAAACTTTCAATTTACGTCACTTTCAGTGAAACAACCATCGACGTTTGTGAAATTGGCGAGACGTAAATCGAACATGATTTGATTAATGACATGACGCGGGAGAGTTCGGCGATAATCGCAGTCTTTTGTAAAGTTATATGTTTGAATGAAGAAGTTGAGAAGCTCTCATGGTCTGTCAGTTAGTTGGTCCCGTGTACCTCAGTTGGTAGCGCATGGCGCTTACAACGCCAAAGTTGTTGGTTCGATTCCCGGGGGGGGAAGAAGTATGAACATGTAAGCACTATTGCTCAGAATAATAACGTCCGCTAAATGACTCAAATGTAAAATTTGCTCTACGGCGGCGCGCCTTTCCCTAGTGAACAAACACCGGACGATTCCAAAACTAGATATGAGGAGGTAGGCTACAGTTTATCCGCAACCATAATTCCCTTTGGCAGTCACTTTGATAGCCATATTTTAGTGAAAATACGTGTTTTTATGAAAGTATTCATATACAGTACTAATTGTATGCGCTTACATATCACTAGACTGGAAAAAACAACAATATTTTACTGAAGTAGCTCACCTATGCGTGGTCAATGGTACATTCTATAGTGACTTGAAATTTTACTTTCAGGAACTATCAGGCAGCCCGAACCTCAATTACGGTATTGTAAAACAGTAATACCTGTTAGCTATTCAGCAACCACACCTATTAATATGAAAAAGTCTGTACGTTGATGCACCACATTGCCAATGCATCATTGGTTCGTAGCACTTTATGCTAACCTTATGATTAGCTAGCTAGCTACTGTATAGCTAGCTGACTATTCCTGTAGCCTGGCTTGACATATGACTAACGAAACCTCGTGTTTTTGGTGTATTTGTGCTAAAGTATTAGTTACTGCAATCGTTATTATTATTATTAGGCCCCATAATATGTGCCAGTGCACGTCCATTTGTGAATAGGGTTACACATTTCACTTGGAATTGTTTTGCACTACTCTACTGTAGTGACCCAGCTAGCTACCCGTGGTTAGTTGCTTTTTGATTCACACACAGTAAGCATCCAACCATCTGCTCTAATCTACCAAGCCTTGATTTTCACTTTGTTTCTTTCTGACACTAGACAGACAAAGTGATGAGCTCAGGAGACTCCAACCCCGCCGCCACACCCACTCCTTGTGTGGACATCCAGGGAGATGGCAGATGGATGTCTTTGGTGTGTATCCTGCTGCCATTTCAGAATCCCAGTAACCTATATTGTCAATTTCCTCTGGGGTCCTGATTCAGAGGGGTTGGGTTAAATGCGGAAGACACATTTCGGTTGAATGCATTCAGTTGTGCAACTGACTAGGTATCCCCTTTCCTCTCTCCTTCTGCCTACAGCATAACCACTTTGTGTCTAACAGCAAGGACAAGGAACCTGATGTCCTGTTTGTAGGAGACTCTCTTGTCCAGCTCTTGCACCAATTTGAGGTAATCTCTCTATCCTGACAGCTGTAATGGGACTGCAAACATTGGTATAATTTGTTGGTTGGAACTTTAGCTAACATACTTTGCCATATTTGAATATTTTCTGATTACAAGTCTTGTTATTTCAGAAGAAGACATGTTAGCTGCTAGGTTATGCTAGTTGACATGCTGGTATTGTGTTCATTTGTTTTTGTCAGGTGTGGCGAGAGCTGTTCTCCCCTCTCCACGCTCTCAACTTTGGGGTGGGTGGTGACGAAACACAGCACGTCTTGTGGAGATTGAGCAATGGAGAGTTGGCCCACATCAGCCCAAAGGTATGTATATACACAGACAACACGTTAGTACATTACATTAGAGTTGATCATACACTCCTCATTGTTCAGATATAAACCCTAATGGCTGCACAGATCCATGGTCTCAAGCCTGTTCCCAGGCCAAAAAGCACTTTCAGTATCAAAAAAATGCTTTTAAATGAAGTGGTATGAATGAAACTGCCCACCAAGTTGATGTTTGTGCCTGTGCCTCCACCAGGTTGTGGTGCTGTGGGTGGGCACCCATAATCACGGTCACACTGCAGAACAGATCTGTGGAGGCATTATGGCCATAGTCCAACTCATCAAGGACAAGCTGCCGAAGGCTTACACTCTCGTACTGGTGGGTTTTTATTCCTATTTTCTACCACATGTGACTTCAAACATTTCCCATTACAACGGTTTATCATTTTCCTGTATGTGATTCACTGTTACTAAGTACTGATGTTCCTTCCTTTGACCTGTTCAACTGCCAGAATCAAATGTCTGCTAGTGTTGAATGTTAAAGTTAAAGGTTAAAGTTTGCTGAAAGACTTCGCAGAGGACACACTGATAATGTATCTGTGACAGTGTGATTCTGTAGCAGCTGATGTTGTGACTTCCTACAAGCCTCTCGGGCTGGTGTTTACTCAACACTCGGTGCTGCGGGATTATAGAAGTACCCTCTCAGACAAGCCCGTTAGACATTTCTCTTGGCTTCTGTTCTGGAGATGTTCTCCCTGAATTCTTGTAATAAACTGAAATGATTTAAATTAATGTGATTGACTGCGCTCCCATTTGTTCACTTGGAAAATCCCCTTTACAACCATTGACCTTTATGATAACCCAAACCTAAATTATGAACTGCATGCTTTATGGACTCCATTATCATTGCTAACTATATTGGCACGTTTGTCCTTTCCAGCATGGCAACAATGTGACTATCATGCACAGGAGGTTGGTGGGACCTTAATTGGGGAGAATGGGCTTGTGGTAATGGCTGAAGCTGAATCAGTGGAATACTATCACACACATGGTTTCCAGGTGTTTGATGCCATTCCATTTGCTCCATTCCGAACGTTATTATGAACCGTTCTCCCCTCAGCAGCCTCCTGTGCTATCATGTATGTTTCCAACCACAGGGAGTGCTGCCCAGGGGTAAGATGCCCAACCCCCTGCGGGAGAGGAACGCCCAGGTCAACAAGCTGGTCAAGGATGCAGTGTCCTCTCTCCCCCACGCCTCCCTCCTCAATGTTGACCCCGGCTTTGTGCACTCGGACGGCAGCATCTCCCACCAGGACCTGTATGACTTCCTCCACCTCACCCCTCAGGGCTACCAGGCTGTGTGCCAGCCGCTACACGCCCACCTCAAGGGCCTGCTGGAGAAACAGGCTGAAAACTGAATACCAGCTGATGGAGAACTGATGGCCAATGACCCACTCACTACATCAGAGGTAAAATCCCTGGTCCTGGAGAGCCACAAGAGTACAGGCTTTTAGCACATTCACTGCTTTTAGAACACTTTTTAGTATTTAAGTATAGACTTTTGTTCCAACCCATGATTCAAATAATGATCTAGTCCTTGATTAGTTGAATCACGTTGAATGTTTTGAATGCTGGGCTGGAAGAAAAGCCTGAACTTAAAAGGCTTTCCAGAACCAGGGTTGGTAACCACTGCACAACTCTATTCTATGGGACCGTACTGTAACTTACCACCAAAATGGCTGCGTAGAGGACCGCTAAACACTAATAGGATCAAATATCTGTGTTAGTAGTCAGATTTGACCACTTATCACCAATTGAGATGTGATTGAGCGGATTTAAGAGATTGTCCTTCTCTTCAGTTTCATTCTGTATTATGGATATCATGCACCAATATGTTAGGATCTGTCTTTCCTGGCTGTTAGATACTTCATAAGAGCTTCCCCACAGAAAGGTTAGGAGAATCAGAAAACCTACCATACTAAAGGTTTGTTTTGTTTCCTCTCAAAATATCAACATTTCCTGTCTTTTTCTCCTCACTTTGAAAACATCTACAGTCCTATTGATCTGATTGGTTACTGATCTGATTGGTTACTAATAATATCATTTAAAATCCCTCAAATTGTGTCCCATATGTGTTTAGACACGGCGACCATTTACGGTGACGATGCAAGAAGGCATCACTTGGCCAGTTGGCTCCACTGTTAAAGCATTACTTGTTTCCGGTATCTGTTTGCCACCGTTGCTTTTTGTTACTTGTGAAGATTTAGGCTGAATATGTCTTATTTTGGCTGAATATGTCTTATTTTGGCTGAATATGTCTTATTTTGGCTGTAGAAATATGGAGAATGAAGGGGAATGGTATGGTGTATTTGGAGTGAATGATGAGGGCATTTCAAAGTAGCGCTGAGACTGGTGGGTATTTGGCTTGGATATGACATGATACTGAGTCAGTGTGTATGGATGTGTTGTAGCTAGCTTATACTTGTCTTGCACTCTTTATTCAAAGGCAGTCACCTCACGAGACCCAAGACTCCCTATAAAGGCTGCATAGACTGTTTGTATATACTGCAAATGTAGTCCTAACTTTCTCTGTGTCTTGAATGTTGATTGTGGAAAAACTGAATATGTGATGTCAAAATGCAATGCATTAAAACCAATGAAAGCTTACAGTATGCACGGACATTGGTTCTTTATTTGCAGCTTCCAACAACTGATGTGTGTCTGCATGACGGCTCTGCAAAGAAAAGTTTTTAAACCAAAATAACAACCTTTAGCTGTATCTTGTCAAAATATCCAGTGTGTGTGTTCTAGAGTGTGTTTGATTGCTTAATGTACCCAAAACAATGTGGGCAGCGAAAGTTGGAACACAAAAATTTAGAGATTTATTGTATTGGGATGACCAAACAGTTTTATACCGGCATGTGATGATGTGAGCACATCCAAGATACTGTACCTGCATATGTTGAGTTATGCCTGAGCAGAGAACCACAAGAGAGCTGTCTAGTGACACACAGCACTGTGATGAGACGTTGGACCTGCTTCTTCGTATGGTTTGTTGGCAGTGTCAGTTGTCGAGAAGTATTTGTTTACTACTTCCACCTTACTGCTTCTAACATGCTGAAAATGGACGCTCAAGAGACCAAGTGTAAATATCTGTTTTTAAGTTGGTCTTCAGAGATACCATCGACATGGGGATGAATGATCCAGCCAATCCAGCGTAGCGGTGTGGAGCCCAATACCATGACTGATTAATGGAATCCAGCAAGCACCAAACCGTTATGCCGTGAAAGAATGTTCATGTCCTGTGATAGTCAATGTGAGATTTGACTCTGCAAACAGAACTTCTCTAACCCTTTCACATAAACTGTCATTTAGTTTGCTCTAATCGCTTGAATGATGATCTGGGCAGCATATTGACCTATCAGATCAATGACGTTTTTATTTCCTCATTGTTTTGCAAGAGGAATATTTGATCATTGTCTTGTTTGCCAAGGAAACACAATCACAGTGTCTGGCTGACAGTTTCAAGCGGCCTTCAAGTCTTCAGGTGAACGTTCTATTTAATTAACGTTATTTGTTAGTTTGCTCTGAAAGAAAGTATATTTATTGAACATAAGCCATGAAGGCAGAAGAGTGTTTTTCCGTAGACATCCACCTGTCAGGCTGACGTCACTCATCAGTAACACTTATGAGGTGTTGTTTTGGCCAACGTCCACTCTTTCCAAAATGCTTGGCGTATATAACACAAGGCAGGTGTAGGTAGGGGCACACGCTTCATAGAACATGGCCCATTTTATCTCAGATTGAGACACACGTCTATATAAAGGGCTGAAGTAACTGCGGAGGTTAGTTGTTCAGTCAGTCATAGCTGTAGAGATCATATTGCACATTCACAAGGATATTGTGGCCAGAGGAATGGGAATAAAGATGCTTTTGCTGTTCTGTGTATTGGCATTCACTGGCCAAGGGCAAGGTAAAGTATTGAACATTCTGTTTGATTTACTGTTGAATGTACTTGGCTTTATAATGTACAGTGAGTTATAGCAGGTTACACCTATTACAGCTGCTACTGATGTGCATCATGTGAGGTGTCTGTTAAAGAACTACATTTAGCTCTTAACTCATATGGAGACTTATAGACATCTGCATTTTATTGTTTCTTTCTGATGTTTTGAGCGTTTCATGAAGCGTTGCAGACAGAGATAGCCATCTTATAGTAGTTGCATACAGACATCCATCATACAGAAATATCCACCGTACAGACATATAGGATAGATGGCGCCAGAAGAAATGGCAGCCGTTTTCACGGGTGACCAACCAATTGTGCTATTATGTTTTTTTTTCACGTTATTTGTAACTTATTTTGTACATAATGTTTCTACCACAGTATCTTACGGCATTAAAGCTTCTGGATATCAGGACAGCGACCTCTCATCTCGGATTAGACAAAGATTTTTTTCTTCAACAAGCAGGACGCACAGGATGTACTTCTGACACCTGACAAGGCCAAAATCCCCTTCATTGGCAAGAGAAAGAGAATCAGGTATAGAGTACACAGGGCGGAGTGCCTCGTAAGGATCCGCCGACGGCGAGTGGGAAATCTGCCCTTACCATCAATGTTACCTGCCAACATACAATCATTGGACAATAAATTAGACGAGGTACGATCACGAATTTCCAACCAACGGGACATCAAAAACTAATATCTTATGTTTCATCGAATCGTTTCTGAATGACGACACGGAAAACATTCAGCTAATGGGATTTATACGCTGCACACGCTAGACAGAACAACACACTCCGGCGAGGGGGGGTGGTCTGTGTATATTTGGAAACAACAGCTGGTGCACAAAGCAAACAGGAAATCACTCAACCAGAGGCAGTGTCATAGTGGCTGGGGACTTTAATGCAGGGAAACTTGAATCAGTTTTACCTAATTTGTATCAGCATGTTAAATGTGCAACCAGATGGAAAAAAATTCTAGATTACCATTACTCCACACACAGAGAAGCATACAAAGCTCTTCCAGGACACCTACACTACCTGTCAGGTAGGCCAAAAAGATCATCAAGGACAACAATCACCCGAACCACTGCCTGTTCACCCCGCTATCATCCAGAAGGCGAGGTCAGTACAGGTGCATCAAAGCTGGGACTGAGAGACCGAAAAACAGCTTCTTACTTAAGGCCATCAGACTGTTAAATAGCCATCACTAGCACAGAGGCTGCTGCCTATATACACAGACTTGAAATCACTGGCCACTTTAATAAATGGAACACTTGTCACTTTAATAGTTTACATATCTTGCATTACTCATCTCATATGTGTATACTGTATTCTAAGCTATTCTACTGTATCTTAGTCTATGCCGCGCTGACATTGCTCATCCATATATTTATTTATTCTTAATTCCATCCCTTTACTTATTGGGTGTATTGGGTATACGTTGTGAAATCGTTAGATATTACTTGTTACATACTACTGCCCTGTCGGAGGTACCCACACCCTGTTTTGCCCGAGTACCTTTTTCCCACTGTATTTTTTGTTGACACACAGGGGTGTTTTCATGTTGAAGACCCACAGGGCCTTCAGGATATTATTTGTCTAATCTAACTAATCTAATAGTGAGCTGGGCTGATGTCTCTGATTCACCTATCACATTGAGGGTGGAGGTGGCTGTGAGCTGAGGGCTGGTGCTCTGGACCACATAGACCCCTGAGTCGACCACTTTAATGGAGGTCAGGGTCAGAGTTCCCGTGCTGATGTCCACCGAGGCCCTACCGTTGTGGCTCGGGAACATGGCCTGCTGGGCCCTGACCAGGTCAGGATCTGAGCATCCCCCACAGCCCAGCTGCTGCTCTGCATCTGAGTGGCCGGAGACAGGATCAAGGTTATCGTGTTGCCCCCACAGCCCGGGTTCCTAGAGGGAAGCATCTTCACAGCGCTGGAGCTCAGCACACCTGGAGAAGAGTGGAAAGATGGGTCTCTAGCATCCAGTGGTCAACAATCCTGGTCCTGGAACACAACAGGGTGTACCCACTTTTGTTCCTCTTCCAGCTAATCAGTTCCGATTAAGATATACATTAGTTGAATTTGAGTTGTTTTTGAAGTGATATTATCACAGTCAAATATGAACTTATGGTCACTAGTCTTTAACATGCAATATTTTGGGGCCATTTGTTAGAGTCTACCTGGTAAATACAACTTTGTAATTTTTTAGGAAATTATATAATACAAATACAATAAACAGGTACTCAATCAAAAAAACAAAAAAACGATCTAGTCTTAAACTATCTAGTCTTAAACTGTATCCACTTTAGTACAAGTTGTAATTACTAAATTCACATTTGTTTTTTAATGTCTCTTACACTTTCATTTCTCCATCTTCTGGACTTGTGAATTCATAGTAAATGAAACTGAAACTTACCTCCCTGAGTTACTTGTATTATTGAAAAATAAGACATGTTACCTTGTATCAAAGCCAGTAGAAGAACATGTGGGACTCTTCCTCTTGTCTCCCACATTGTGTTTAGGTGGTCTATGAGTGCTCCTACTGTTACGGTGAGTGAATGAGGACCCAAAAGCGAACTAACTTAAACAGAGCTTCTTTAATAACCAAACATAGGTAGGCTCAGATAGACCGGCAGATTCCGACAGGACAGGACAAGGTTACAGCAAACATGACGATAGTCTGGCTCAGGCATGAAACACAACAAACAAGAATCCGACAAGGACAGGAACAAAAACAGAGAGAGATATAGGGGACTAATCAGAGGGAAAAAGGGAACAGGTGGGAAACGGGGTGACGAGGTAGTCAGGAGGAGACAAGGAACAGCTGGGGGAAAGCGGGGGAGAAAAGGTAACCTAACACGACCAGCAGAGGGAGACAGGGTGAAAGGAAAGGACAGAAGGACACAACATGACAATACATGACAGTACCCCCCCACTCACCGAGCGCCTCCTGGCGCACTCGAGGAGGAAACCTGGCGGCAACGGAGGAAATCCTCGATCAGCGCACGGTCCAGCACGTCCCGAGAGGGAACCCAACTCCTCTCCTCAGGACCGTACCCCTCCCAATCAACGAGGTACTGGTGACCACGGCCCCGAGGACGCATGTCCAAAATCCTGCGGACCCTGTAGATGGGTGCGCCCTCGACAAGGATGGGGGGGGGGGGGGGGGGGGGGAAAGACGAGCGGGGGCGCGAAGAACGGGCTTAATACAGGAGACATGGAAGACCGGGTGGACGCGACGAAGGTATCGCGGAAGAAGAAGTCGAACTGCGACAGGATTAATGACCCGAGAAATACGGAACGGACCAATGAACCGCGGGGTCAACTTGCGAGAAGCCGTCTTAAGGGGAAGGTTCTGAGTGGAGAGCCAAACTCTCTGACCGCGACAATATCTAGGACTCTTAGTTCTACGCTTATTAGCAGCCCTCACAGTCTGCGTCCTATAACGGCAAAGTGCAGACCTGACCCTCTTCCAGGTGCGCTCGCAACGTTGGACAAAAGCCTGAGCGGAGGGGACGCTGGACTCGGCGAACTGAGATGAGAACAGCGGAGGCTGGTACCCGAGGCTACTCTGAAAAGGAGATAGCCCGGTCGCAGACGAAGGAAGCGAGTTGTGGGCGTATTCTGCCCAGGGGAGCTGTTCTGACCAAGACGCAGGGTTGCGAAAAGAAAGACTGCGTAGGATGCGACCAATAGTCTGATTGGCCCGTTCTGCTTGACCGTTAGACTGGGGGTGAAAGCCGGAAGAGAGACTGACGGAAGCCCCAATCAAACGGCAAAACTCCCTCCAAAATTGAGACGTGAATTGCGGACCTCTGTCCGAAACGACGTCTGACGGAAGGCCATGAATTCTGAAAACATTCTCGATGATGATTTGTGCCGTCTCTTTAGCAGAAGGAAGCTTAGCAAGGGGAATGAAATGAGCCGCCTTAGACAACCTATCGACAACCGTAAGAATAACAGTCTTCCCCGCTGACGAAGGCAGTCCGGTGACAAAATCTAAGGCGATGTGAGACCACGGTCGAGAGGGAATGGGAAGCGGCCTGAGACGGCCGGCAGGAGGGGAGTTACCGGACTTAGTCTGTGCGCAGACCGAACAAGCAGCCACGAAACGACGCGTGTCATGCTCCCGGGTGGGCCACCAAAAACGCTGGCGAATGGAAGCAAGCGTACCCCGAACGCCAGGGTGGCCGGCTAACTTGGCAGAGTGAGCCCACTGAAGAACGGCCAGACGAGTAGGAACGGGAACGAAAAGAAGGTTCCTAGGACAAGCGCGCGGCGACGGAGTGTGAGTGAGCGCTTGCTTTACCTGCCTCTCAATTCCCCAGACAGTCAACCCGACAACACGCCCCTCAGGGAGAATCCCCTCGGGGTCAGTGGAGGCTACTGAAGAACTGAAGAGACGAGATAAAGCATCAGGCTTGGTGTTCTTAGAGCCCGGACGATAAGAAATCACGAACTCGAAACGAGCGAAAAACAGCGCCCAACGCGCCTGACGCGCATTAAGTCGTTTGGCAGAACGGATGTACTCAAGGTTCCTATGGTCAGTCCAAACGACAAAAGGAACGGTCGCCCCCTCCAACCACTGTCGCCATTCGCCTAGGGCTAACCGGATGGCGAGCAGTTCGCGGTTTCCCACATCATAGTTACGTTCCGACGGGGACAGGCGATGAGAAAAATACGCGCATGGGTGGACCTTGTCGTCAGAGAGGGAGCGCTGAGAAAGAATGGCTCCCACGCCCACCTCTGACGCGTCAACCTCGACAACGAACTGTCTAGAGACGTCAGGTGTAACAAGGATAGGAGCGGATGTAAAACGATTCTTGAGGAGATCAAAAGCTCCCTGGGCGGAAACGGACCACTTAAAGCACGTCTTGACAGAAGTAAGGGCTGTGAGAGGAGCTGCCACCTGACCGAAATTACGGATGAAACGACGATAGAAGTTCGCGAAGCCGAGAAAGCGCTGCAGCTCGACGCGTGACTTAGGGGCGGGCCAATCAATGACAGCTTGGACCTTAGCGGGATCCATCTTAATGCCTTCAGCGGAAATAACAGAACCGAGAAATGTGACGGAGGAGGCATGAAAAGTGCACTTCTCAGCCTTCACAAAAAGACAATTCTCTAAAAGGCGCTGGAGGACACGTCGAACGTGCTGAAGATGAATCTGGAGTGACGGTGAAAAAATCAGGATATCGTCAAGGTAAACGAAAACAAAGATGTTCAGCATGTCTCTCAGGACATCATTGACTAATGCCTGAAAGACAGCTGGAGCGTTAGCGAGGCCGAAAGGAAGAACCCGGTATTCAAAGTGCCCTAACGGAGTGTTAAACGCTGTCTTCCACTCGTCCCCCTCCCTGATGCGCACGAGATGGTAAGCGTTACGAAGGTCCAACTTAGTGAAAAACCTGGCTCCCTGCAGGATCTCGAAGGCTGAAGACATAAGAGGAAGCGGATAACGATTCTTAACTGTTATGTCATTCAGCCCTCGATAATCTATGCATGGGCGCAGAGACCCGTCCTTCTTCTTGACAAAAAAAAACCCCGCTCCGGCGGGAGAGGAGGAGGGGACTATGGTACCGGCGTCAAGAGCTACAGACAAATAATCCTCGAGAGCCTTACGTTCGGGAGCCGACAGAGAGTATAGTCTACCCCGGGGGGGAGTGGTTCCCGGAAGGAGATCAATACTACAATCATACGACCGGTGTGGAGGAAGAGAGGTGGCCCTGGACCGACTGAACACCGTGCGCAGATCGTGATATTCCTCCGGCACCCCTGTCAAATCACCAGGCTCCTCCTGTGAAGAAGAGGCAGAGGAAACAGGGGGGATAGCAGACATTAAACATTTCACATGACAAGAGACGTTCCAGGAGAGGATAGAATTATTAGACCAATTAATGGAAGGATTATGACAAACTAGCCAGGGATGGCCCAAAACAACAGGTGTAAAAGGTGAACGAAAAATTAAAAAAGAAATGGTTTCGCTATGATTACCAGAAACAGTGAGGGTTAAAGGTAGCGTCTCACGCTGAATCCTGGGGAGAGGACTACCATCCAGGGCGAACAAGGCCGTGGACTCCCTTAACTGTCTGAGAGGAATGTCATGTTCCCGAGCCCAGGTCTCGTCCATAAAACAGCCCTCCGCCCCAGAGTCTATTAAGGCACTGCAGGAAGCTGACGAACCGGTCCAGCGTAGATGGACCGACAAGGTAGTGCAGGATCTTGAAGGAGAGACAGGAGTAGTAGCGCTCACCAGTAGCCCTCCGCTTACTGATGAGCTCTGGCTTTTACTGGACATGAAGTGACAAAATGACCAGCAGAACCGCAATAGAGACAGAGGCGGTTGGTGATTCTCCGTTCCCTCTCCTTAGTCGAGATGCGGATACCTCCCAGCTGCATAGGCTCAGCTCCCGAGCCGGCAGAGGAAGATGGTAGTGATGCGGAGAGGGGGGCAACGGAGAACGCGAGCTCCTTTCCACGAGCTCGGTGACGAAGATCAACCCGTCGCTCAATGCGAATAGCGAGTTCAATCAAGGAATCCACGCTGGAAGGAACCTCCCGGGAGAGAATCACATCCTTTACCTCTGCGCGGAGACCCTCCAGAAGACGAGCGAGCAAAGCCGGCTCGTTCCAGCCACTGGAGGCAGCAAGAGTGCGAAACTCAATAGAGTAGTCTGTTATGGATCGATTGCCTTGACATAGGGAAGACAGGGCCCTGGAAGCCTCCTCCCCAAAAACAGATCGATCAAAAACCCGTATCATCTCCTCCTTAAAGTCCTGATACTGGTTAGTACACTCAGCCCTTGCCTCCCAGATTGCCGTGCCCCACTCACGAGCCCGTCCAGTAAGGAGAGATATGACGTAGGCGACACGAGCAGTGCTCCTGGCGTAAGTGTTGGGCTGGAGAGAAAACACAATATCACACTGGGTGAGGAACGAGCGGCATTCAGTGGGCTCCCCAGAGTAACACGGCGGGTTATTGATTCTGGGCTCCGGAGATTCGAAAGCCCTGGAAGTGGCCGGTGGATCGAGGCGGAGATGGTGAACCTGTTCTGTGAGGTTGGAGACTTGGGTGGCCAGGGTCTCAACGGCATGTCGAGCAGCAGACAATTCCTGCTCGTGTCTGCCTAGCATCGCTCCCTGGATCTCGACGGCTGAGTGGAGAGGATCCGAAGTCGCTGGGTCCATTCTTGGTCGGATTCTTCTGTTACGGTGAGTGAATGAGGACCCAAAAGCGAACTAACTTAAACAGAGCTTCTTTAATAACCAAACATAGGTAGGCTCAGATAGACCGGCAGATTCCGACAGGACAGGACAAGGTTACAGCAAACATGACGATAGTCTGGCTCAGGCATGAAACACAACAAACAAGAATCCGACAAGGACAGGAACAAAAACAGAGAGAGATATAGGGGACTAATCAGAGGGAAAAAGGGAACAGGTGGGAAACGGGGTGACGAGGTAGTCAGGAGGAGACAAGGAACAGCTGGGGGAAAGCGGGGGAGAAAAGGTAACCTAACACGACCAGCAGAGGGAGACAGGGTGAAAGGAAAGGACAGAAGGACACAACATGACAATACATGACACCTACTCTTTTATATTAGTATTTTGGGGTCCAGCCCCCTACCCAAATACCTCAGGAAACAAGCTAATGTATCTTTATATGCCAGTGTCCATCATTTAGTACTTGTTCCTGACAAACTAGAACAGAGATCTAATATTTAGTTTTTTTCCCCCCCTGCAAACATTTTCCTTGGTTTCATGGTGTGAATGACCAATTAGGGAAATCTGATTGACAAATGGTGACAGAGAATGTGTGTGATCTCCGAGTTGCTTATCCCCCATCATCCCTCCTGGCTGTCTCCTTCACACTTTTACAGAGTATGTAGCCTTATTGTGGCAATGGCATTGTAGTAAAGAATATAAAAATAAAAAAAAATATAAATATTTTCACAGATCAATTAGACATAAAACATATATATAAATAGGATTACTTCTATAGTATTTAATTGTGTGTCGTTTAAGTCTATATATTTTCTGACAACAGTTTTACTGTTTTGGAACAGGGCTACAGTCTCTTACAAAACACCATGACAACAAAATGTGTTAAATGTTTATAATGTAGTCAGCAAGTACAGAATAGAATGGTACATACTGTACATCAAGTATCATACATATCGTGTCTGTGATATTGTAACGTAATACTTTAGCATACAGTACCTATAACATTGACATCCCCATTTCACAATTTTCCCAAATATTGAGAAATCTCCCTCTGTTATTCCTGGCAGTGTTTGTGTAACAAGGCAAAACACATGCCTTTCACTTCTCCCAGGTCAACACCTGTAGAATTGTCTAATTTGTGGGGACGGGTCCCTATCAGGGAACACCTGAGCACACCTATGTGTCTATGCCAGATCAGGTTTGATTGATGAACAGTGGAGGAAAATTTACAATGACGGCCTACCCAACCAAACCCGGACGAGGCTGGGCCAATTGTGCACCGCCCTATGAGACTCCCAATCACGGCCGGATACAGCCTGGATTTGAACCAGGGACTTTAGTGACACCTCTTACACTGAGATGCAGTGCCATAGACCACTGCCTGTTGTTATCTAACTGTTCAACAGAGGAGCATGAATAGAGGAGCAAACTGGTCATGCGAAAGACACTCAGCTATTCTATGAAACCAACATAAGTACCCACATGCTGTATTACAAAGCTCTCAGGTTGAGGGTAAGAGGTCATATTAACCAACATAAAGCCCTGAGGGAGAGAACAGGCACCATATGATAACACCATCACAACATGAGAGCTGAGTGGAACAGTGGGATATTGTACTAATCTCTATTCAGTGCCTAAATGTGCTGCCTGCTCATGTAACAAGTGTTGTATTTCATGTCATATAATTACACAAAATCTGAACAGTTCCCATGTCTGATATTAGTGTACATTCCATTTGGTTGTGTAAGTGCCCTTTTTAAGGTTGCACACTTCCTTCTCCTTCTGTGTTCCCCCTCATAAACATCCCATGCCCCTTACCTCTTCCCTGTCAGAGTTGGATGTCCCTAGGATTATGACCCCACTTCTCTGAACCTCTCTCTGTAGATGGCCCTCTGAGTGTGAACATCTCTGGCCCAGGATTAGTGGTGATTGGCTCAGTAATTACTGCCAATCTGAAGTGCTCAGCCGACTCCCGGCCGACCAGTGAGTACTGGTGGAAATACATCAACCAATCATTGCCGGAGACTGGTTATTTGATGGCTGTAGGTGCCTCCTTGAAAAATGCAAGGATATACACCTGTGTGGCCAAGAACCGTCTAACTAACATCTCAATGTCCAAGACCATTAGTCTGAATGTTACTGGTAAGTGGGTAGGTTGTTATAGTAAGACCTAGGTGGTATATAATGAGTAATTAAATGTCACAATATTGTTTTTATTATGTAGAATTTAATTTGGTTCTAGTTTGCATACGTGTTGTGCAAGGATCATTTTCATGCATCAGGGAAATGCAATACAGACATTTTCTGAACTGGGGGGTACAGACAGGAATCAAGAAGATGTATACACTGTATATTTATTTTTAACATCCTCACTCACTCATTCTCCTTCCCTGCCTCCCCTCCTCTCCCATTCTTTGTCCCCCTCCTCTCCCATTCTCTTTGTCCTCCTCTTCTCCCATTCTTTGTACCCCTCCTCTCCCATTCTCTTTGTCCCCCTCCTCTCCCATTCTCTTTGTCCCCCTCCTCTCCCATTCTCTTTGTCCTCCTCCTCTCCCGACCTCTTTGTTTCCCCTCTCTCCTCTTCTTTCTCGCTCAGGCCATTCACCTGTCCCTCCATTCCAGTCCAGAGGTGGTCTGATGTTGATGGGCCTTGTAGCTCTCTCTCTGCCTCTGATCAACCACTGAGACCACCACAGTAAGCACACTGCATGTCTGTTGGTTGGCAGCCAATCACTCCCTTCCCTCTACCCTCACTGACTCCCCTTGCAGATCTGAAAAAGGACTGGATAGAAATAAGTGGTATTGTCAATACTGTAATTGCCCCTTCTCTTGTCACCATAGGGCTGGATTTTGTATGCTCAGCTCCTTTCCAATGCTTTTAGATTGTGAGGAAAGAGTCCACAAGAGGTCAGATGGGAGAGGTCTATCCCCTTAGAATAGAACCCACCTCTACAGTGTGTTTTTATGTCAATCATCTCTATAAACTGATATTCTTTTTAAAAGCAAAAATCTTGAAAACTGGTCGACAAACATGGTAATTGAAGGGGCAAACATCCACTGCTCAGCTGCGCTGCCTATTTATGTTTTGAATTCAATGTTCTTAGATATTCACTGCCTTTGTGACTGTGACTGTTGCCCTGAAGTCCATTCACTGAGTGCCTTTCTGTGTTCTGCGTTTGATCATGTATGTAAACTCTGTAGTTCAAGTACAAATTCAGGTTTATTTACCTTATAAATACCTTAAAGGTTAAATGTTTCAAAACGATAATACATTAAACTGGTGTTTATGTAAAACATGGCTTGTCTTATGTTCATATTTCCTCTTCATTAATTATTGTCTTAAATTCATCTTTGTCTTTTCACCCATGTCCTACTGAATGGTGCAATCTTGGTTGATTTCTTTATCTGCAAAATCACTGTGAAGAAATGTGGATTTAATGAAGCAGTAACAGAGGGATTTAGAGTGGCACAATTACACGCAAAAGGAAATAGGAAGTCTAATGCTAAAATGCTAAAATAATACATTGGAAACTAATCCACACACATAGTGAAACTTGTTTTTAAAAATGTGTATTTCAAAGGATTATAATTATATCATATTTTTTTATAAACAAAAACAGTCATGGTTCTTGAGCGAGCAACATGAGATTACAAAACATGGTTACAAGGTTAATACAGAATTTATTAAAGATCAACTCTTTAAATTGGAATACTCATGAAGTTTTTGCCTAGGTCACCCTTTGACCTCTCTACTCTTTTCATGATCTTCTGGCATTTCCACTGATTCTGGAATCCTTTCCTTAGGCACATTTCCACAACTGGATTGTGTATAGGTCGGAGAGAATGGGATGGGAGAGAGATACACAGATTGGTGACTTTGAGAGATTCCACTGTAACAGGCATTGTAGAAACTCTTCAATGTACTGCTGTTAGTGTTACAGAAACACAAGACTACTTACAGGCCTTCCTGGGCTTGCGGTAGGATTTGGCAGACCCCTGGCAGAGGCAGCCTCCACTCAAACCCTCTCTCCTCCTCCCTGAGTGACACAAAGTAAACTGCTGTATTAGTCTGAGTGCCATTCAGTTTCTGCCAACTAATTGACATCCAAAAATATTACTATCATGGGCGGTCAGAAACAGACTGACAAGCCGGCTACAATTGTAAAAAGAAAATCACAAACTACTGTGTACCCTTAAAATATACATACTGGACAAATAGCAATGACTTCGTAATCACTCACCCTTACAGTCACACAGTCTGTCATGGTGTCTGTGGGGGTTGATCTGGTCTCCAACTCTCCCTGGGTCCTCCACTGTAGCTTCACTGACACCTGAACGTTGTACATCAGTTTCAGGAATCCCTTGGTAGAGAGGACGAGAGAGAGAGGCTGATCCTAATGGATATGTACAGTAAGTATGATGGATATTTTTAAATGATTGATGAATCTGTATGATGGATGTATATCTAATCAAATCAAATGGAATTGGTCACATACACGTGTTTACCAGATATTATTGCAGGTTTAGCAAAATGCTTGTGCTTCTAGCTCCGACAGTGCAGTAATATCTAACAAGTAATATCTAACGATTTCACAACATATACCCAATACACACAAATCTAAGTAAAGGGAATTAAGAATATATAAATATATGGATGACCAACGTCAGACAAATTTATAGTAGAAAAGTATAGAATACATACATAGAAGATGAGTAATGCAAGATATGCAAACTATTAAAGTGACTAGTGTTCCATTTATTAAAGTGGCCAGTGATTTCAAGTCTGTGTATATAGGCAGCAGCCTCTCTGTGTTAGTGATGGCTATTTAATAGTCTGATGGCCTTGAGATAGAAGCTGTTTTTCAGTCTCTCGGTCACCAGCTAAGCTGCACCTGTACTGACCTCGCCTTCTGGATGATAGCGGGGTGAACAGGCAATGGCTCGGGTGGTTGTTGTCCTTGATTATCTTTTTGGCCTTCCTGACAGGTACTGTAGGTGTCCTGGAGGGCAGGTAGTTTGCCCCCGGTGATGCGTTGTGCAGACCTCACTACCCTCTGGAGAGCCCTGCGGTTGTGGGTGGTGCAGTTGCCGTACCAGGGAGTGATACAGTCCGACAGGATGCTCTCAATTGTGCATCTGTAAAAGTTTGTGAGGGTTTTAGGTGACAATCCAAATTTCTTCAGGCGCTGTTGCGCCTTCTTCAGAACCACACTGTCTGTGTGGGTGGACCATTTCAGTTTGCCAGTGATGTGTACGCCGAGGAACTTGAAACTTTCCACCTTCTCCACTGTGGTCCCGTCGATGTGGATAGGGGGGTGCTCCCTCTGCTGTTTCCTGAAGTCCACGATCATCTCCTTTGTTTTGTTGATGTTGAGTGAGAGGTTATTTTCCTGGCACCACACTCCCAGAGCCCTCAAATCCTCCCTCTAGGCTGTCTCATCGTTGTTGGTAACCAAGCCTACTACTGTTGTGATGTCTGCAAACTTGATGATTGAGTTGGAGGCGTGATTGGCCACGCAGTCATGGGTGACATAGGGACTACAGGAGGGGGCTGAGCACGCATCATTATGGGGCCCCAGTGTTGAGGATCAGCAAAGTGGAGGTGTTGTTTCCTACCTTCACCACTTGGGGGCTGCCCGTCATGAAATCCAGGGCGAGGTTCAGACCCAGGGCCTCGAGCTTAATGATGAGCTTGGAGGGTACTATGGTGTTGAATACTGAGCTGTAGTCAATGAACAGCATTCTTACATAGACATTCCTCTTGTCCAGATGGGACAGGGAAATGTGCAGTGTGATGTTGATTGCATCATCTGTGGACCTATTGGGGCGGTAGATGTGATAAGATTCTTGACCTTGCGACGGTTAAAACGTTTAAATGTCTTATTCACGTCGGCCACAGAGAAGGAGAGCCCACAGTCCTTGTTAGCGGGCACTGTGTTATCCTCAAAGTGGACAAAGAAGGTGCTTTGCTTGTCTGGAAGCGTCCACGACATGGATGGTTTTCCTTTTGTAGTCTGTGATTGTCTGTTGACCCTGCCACATACGTTTTGTGTCTGAGCCGTTGAATTGCGACTCCACTTTGTCTCTATACTGATGTGTTGCCTGTTTGATTGCCTTGTGGAGAAATGACTACTCTGCTTGTTTTCTGCCATGTTCCCAGTCACCTTGCCAGTTTTACGCGAATGCTGCCATCTATCCACGGTTTCTGGTTAGGGTAGGTTTTAATAGTCACAGTGGGTACAACATCTCCTATACACTTCCTGATAAACTCAGGCACCGTCTCTGTGTATTCGTCAAAATTATTCTCGGAAGCTACAATGCAAATTTCTGTATGATGGATGTGTCTGTATGAGGGATCTGTCTGTATGCAACTACTATAAGATGGCTATCTCTGTCTGCAACGCTTCATGAAACGCTCAAAACATCAGAAAGAAACAATAAAATGCAGATGTCTATAAGTCTCCATATGAGTTAAGAGCTAAATGTAGTTCTTTAACAGACACCTCACATGATGCACATCAGTAGCAGCTGTAATAGGTGTAACCTGCTATAACTCACTGTACATTATAAAGCCAAGTACATTCAACAGTAAATCAAACAGAATGTTCAATACTTTACCTTGCCCTTGGCCAGTGAATGCCAATACACAGAACAGCAAAAGCATCTTTATTCCCATTCCTCTGGCCACAATATCCTTGTGAATGTGCAATATGATCTCTACAGCTATGACTGACTGAACAACTAACCTCCGCAGTTACTTCAGCCCTTTATATAGACGTGTGTCTCAATCTGAGATAAAATGGGCCATGTTCTATGAAGCGTGTGCCCCTACCTACACCTGCCTTGTGGATTCTTTTATATACGCCAAGCGTTTTGGAAAAAGTGGACGTTGGCCAAAACAACACCTCATAGTGTTACTGATGAGTGAAGTCAGCCTGACAGGTGGATGAGAGTCCTTCATGATACTGACCTGTGATGGCAAAACACTCTTCTGCCTTCATGGCTTATGTTCAATAAATATACTTTCTTTCAGAGCAAACTAATAAATAACGTTAATTAAATAGAATGTTCACCTGAAGACTTGAGGGCCGCTTGAAACTGTCAGCCAGACACTGTGATTGTGTTTCCTTGGCAAACAAGACAATGATCAAATATTCCTTTAGCAAAGCAATGAGGAAATAAAAGCGTCATTGATCTGATAGGTCAATATGCTGCCCAGATCATCATTCAAGCGATTAGAGCAAACTAAATGACAGTTTATGTGAAAGGGTTAGAGAAGTTCTGTTTGCACAGTCAAATCTCACATTGACTATCACAGGACATGAACATTCTTTCACGGCATAACGGTTTGGTGCTTGCTGGATTCCATTAATCAGTCATGGTATTGGGCTCCACACCGCTACGCTGGATTGGCTGGATCATTCATCCCCATGTCGATGGTATCTCTGAAGACCAACTTAAAAACAGATATTTACACTTGGTCTCTTGAGCGTCCATTTTCAGCATGTTAGAAGCTGTAAGGTGGAAGTAGTAAACAAATACTTCTCGACAACTGACACTGCCAACAAACCATACGAAGAAGCAGGTCCAACGTCTCATCACAGTGCTGTGTGTCACTAGACAGCTCTCTTGTGGTTCTCTGCTCAGGCATAACTCAACATATGCAGGTACAGTATCTTGGATGTGCTCACATCATCACATGCCGGTATAAAACTGTTTGGTCATCCCAATACAATAAATCTCTAAATTTTTGTGTTCCAACTTTCGCTGCCCCCATTGTTTTGAGTACATTAAGCAATCAAACACACTCTAGAACACACACACTGGATATTTTGACAAGATACAGCTAAAGGTCAATGATGTTATTATTTTGTTTTAAAAACTTTTCTTTGCAGAGCCGTCATGCAGACACACTTCAGTGGTTGGAAGCTACAAATAAAGCAATGTCCACACAAACTGTAAGCTTTCATTGGTTTTAATGCATTGCATTTTGACACAATCAACATTCAACAATGGTCCAGGTTACAAAGTGGCTCAGTGACTCGTGTTTGCATCTCAATGTGAAAAAAACAGTTTGCATGTTCTTCACAAAGAGGGCAACAGATGCTACTGAGCCAGATGTCTATGTGTCACTGGAGAAGCTCCAGGTGGTATCCGATTTTAAGTACCTTGGCATCATACTTGATTCCAACCTCTCTTTTAAAAAGCATGTGAAAAAGGTAATTCAAATAACCAAATTCAACCTAGCTAATTTCCGATTTATACGAAATTGTTTGACTACAGAGGTAGCAAAACTGTACTTCAAATCTATGATACTCCCCCACTTAACATACTGCTTGACTAGTTGGGCCCAAGCTTGCTGTACAACATTAAAACCTATTCAGTCTGTCTACAAACAGGCTCTCAAAGTGCTTGATAGGAAGCCCAATAGCCATCATCATTGTCACATCCTTAGAAAGCATGAGCTCTTGAGTTGGGAAAATCTTGTGCAATACACCGACGCATGTCTTGTATTCAAGATCCTTAATGGCCTGGCTCCCCCTCCACTCAATATTTTTGTTAAACAGAAAACCCAGACATATGGCAGCAGATCCACAAGGTCTGCCATGAGAGGTGACTGTATAGTTCCCCTAAGGAAAAGCACCTTTAGTTATCCGTTTTCTCTGTGAGAGCTTCCCATGTCTGGAATACACTGCCATCAGACACACATAACTGCACCACATATCACACTTTCACAAAATGCTTGAAGACATGGCTAAAGGTCAATCAGATTTGTGAACATGGTCCCTAGCTGTGTGTTGCCGCTTTCCATGTTGTCTGTTGTCTGTAGCTTGTGAGGTGTGGAAACACTTTGTTGCTTTTATGAATTTTGTCTTGCTGCTTTTTGTTTTATGTTGCTCTGTCTGTATGCTACGTCTTGCTTGTCCTATGTTACTCTGTCTGTATGCTATGTCTTGCTTGTCCTATGTTGCTCTGTCTGTATGCTACGTCTTGCTTGTCCTATGTTGCTTTGTCTGTATGCTATGTCTTGCTTGTTCTATGCTGCTATTGTCTATATTGTAATTGTTTTTAATAACCTGCCCAGGGACTGCGGTTGAAAATTAGCCGGCTGGCTAAAACCGGCACTTTTACTGAAACGTTGATTAATGTGCACTGTCCCTGTAAAAATAAAAAATAAACTAAAAAAACTTTTAAAAAAACCATCCAGCAGGCCCTTGAGGTGGGCGTGTAGCAGCTGGCACACAGCCTGGTAGCCCTGAGGGGTGAGGTGGAGGAAGTCATACAGGTCCTGGTGGGAGATGCTGCCGTCCGAGTGCACAAAGCCGGGGTCAACGTTGAGGAGGGAGGCGTGGGGGAGAGAGGACACTGCATCCTTGACCAGCTTGTTGACCTGGGCGTTCCTCTCCCGCAGGGGGTTGGGCATCTTACCCCTGGGCAGCACTCCCTGTGGTTGGAAACATACATGATAGCACAGGAGGCTGCTGAGGGGAGAACGGTTCATAATAACGTTCGGAATGGAGCAAATGGAATGGCATCAAACACCTGAAAACCATGTGTGTGATAGTATTCCACTGATTCAGCTTCAGCCATTCCATACCACAAGCCCATTCTCCCCAATGAAGGTCCCACCAACCTACTGTGCATTATAGTCACTAGACGATCAAAGGACAAACGTGCCAATATAGTTAGCAATGATAATGGAGTCCATAAAGTATGCAGTTCATAATTTAGGTTTGGGTTATCAAAAGGTTAATGATTGTAAAGGGGATTTTCCAGGTGAACAAATGGGAGAGCATTCAGTCACATTCATACAGGTCAAAGGAAGGAACATCAGTACTTAGTAACAGTGAATCACATACAGGAAAATGATTAATCAAACATTTCCCATTACAACGGTTTAAGTCACATGTGGTAGAAGAGGAAGAAAAACCCACCAGTACGAGAGTGTAAGCCTTCGGCAGCTTGTCCTTGATGAGTTGGACTATGGCCATAATGCCTCCACAGATCTGTTCTGCAGTGTGACTGTGATTATGGGTGCCCACCCACAGCACCACAACCTGGTGGAGGCAGAGGCACAAACATCAACTTGGTGGGCAGTTTCATTCATACCACTTCATTTAAAAGCATGTTCAATGATTGATACTGAAAGTGCTTTTTGGCCTGGGAACAGGCTTGGTACCATGGGTCTGTGCAGCCATTAGAGTTTAAAATCTGAACAATGAGTAGTGTATGATCACATCAACACAACATTAGTATGTCAGCTAGAATAACATAGCAGCTGTTATTCACTTGTGCAACTAGTTACCACCAGTGGTAAAGAGCACCACAGGCAGAAAAATCTATCAAAGTAAAATGTTCTATCAAAGTAAGAAAAATTAGTTTCCCTGGCTGATGTTGCTGCTACTTAGAAGTACATGCCATTCTATAAATGCTATACGTACATCTCTTTAGGAAAAGGAGTCCACTGGTCTGTCAATAACCTCAATGTATGACAAACACTGGTGGTAATCAGATGATCCAAATAATATAGGCAGCCTAGTAAACAATGCCCCCCTCTGGTATGTTCTATTCAAACAGTGGTTCCCAAACTTTTTTTGTCCCGTACCCCTTCAAACATTCAATCTCCAGCTGCGTACCCCCTCCAGCACAATGGTCAGTGCACTCTCAAATGTTTTTTTTTTTTGCGTTTATTGTAAGCCTGACACACACACACACTATACAGTACAATACAGTTAAACATAAAAATGAGTGTGAGTTTTAGTCACAACAAAGTAGGAAGTGACAAAGAGCTATTATAGGACCAGGGCACAAGTAATAATATAATGATAATCAATAATTTTGCTCTTTAGTTAACCATCTTACATATAAAACCTTATTTGTTCATCTGCAATTGTGAATAACTCACCACAGGTTAATGAGGAGGGTGTGCTTGAAAGGATGCACATAACTCTGCAATGTTGGGTTGTATTAGAGAGAGTCTCAGTCTTAAATCATTTCCCATACACAGTCTGGGCATGTATTTAGTTTTCATGCTAGTGAGGACCGAGAATCCACTCTCACATAGGTACATGGTTGCAAAGGGCAATAGTGTCTTAACAGTGCGATTTGCCAAGTCAGGATATTCTGAGCTCAGCCCAATCGTGCTCCAACTTCTTAATCATAGCCTCAATTTTGTCCCACACATTGAATATCTGTAACGGTTTTCTTCGTGAGAAGGAGAGTCGGACCAAAATGCAGCGTGTAGATTGCGATCCATGTTTTAATGAACAAACGTAAAACACGAATCAATGCAAACACTACAAAATAAAGAACGTGATGAACGTAACGAAAACCTAAAACAGCCTATCTGGTGAAAAACACATAGACAGGAACAATCACCCACAAACACACAGTGAAACCCAGGCTACCTAAATATGGTTCCCAATCAGAGACAATGACGAACACCTGCCTCTGATTGAGAACCATATCAGGCCGAACATAGAACTAGACAAACTAGACATGTAACATAGAATGCCCACTCAGATCACACCCTGACCAACCACAACATAGAAATATACAAAGTAAACTATGGTCAGGGTGTGACAATATCATTGTGGAGAGTCCCTGTAATCCTAGATTCAGATCATTCAGGCGGAAAAAAAACATCACCCAGATAGGCCAGTATTGTGAGATACTCATCAGACAAGTGAAAATTATGTTCAGTAAAGAAAACTTTAAGCTCGTCTCTCAATTAATAAAAATGTGTCAATACTTTGTCCCTTGATAACCAGCGCACTTCTGTATGTTGTAAAAGCGTTACATGGTCGCTGCCCATATCATTGCATAATGCAGAAAATACACGAGAGTTCAGTGGCCTTGCTTTAACAAAGTTAACCATTTTCACTGTAGTGTCCAAAATGTCTTTCAAGCTGTCAGGCATTCCCTTGGCAGCAAGAGCCACTTGGTGGATGCTGCAGTGAACCCAAGTGGTGTTGGGAGCAACTGCTTGTACGAGCATTACACTCCACTATGTCTCCCCGTCATGGCTTTTGCGCCATCAGTAGATACCAATCATCAAAGTCCATTTGATGTAACAAAGCTGTCCTGTTGTCCAGTAGCATGGGGCTTGCCTGTCCTAGCCTCTCGGTAGATCACCATATAAGACTCTTCTAGCCCTTCTTATTAATGGTATCTGTTGCTTTTATACATGTCTTACTACTCAAAAGTCGTCTTAATTCTCACTCAAAAAACTCCTGTGGCTTATTTTTCAAATGGGCATGTTTTGTTTCTAAATGTCTGGGCAAGAGTGGAGGTTTCATCAAGTTGTGAGATAGTACTTTTGCACATATAACACACTGTGGCTGAGGAAAGGCACTACTCCCAACATAAGTGAAACCCAAATCAATGTAGTTCTCATCATATTTGCACATCTTCGATGGTCCAACGTCCCTGTCTGTTGTTCGGTGCTTTCCCCGGTAAGGGGGCAATAGCTCGTCTGCTGCATCAGATTCACAACTGTCAGTGTCCATGTTAGCTGGGCTAACAACAAATGTAGAATTACTGATGCTAGCATTGGATGAGCTCGTGGAAGCAAACAACTTGTGTCGTTGACAGGTGAAGGTGTAGTACTGCTGGAAGTAACAGTACTACCAGTAGAGCTGGTATGTGTCTCTATGGACGCAGAACAACTTGTGTTGTAAACAGGTGCAGGTGTAGAACTGCTGGTAGTAACAGTACTATCAGTAGAGCTGGTATGCATCTCTATGGACGCAGGCCTTACTTCTTTTTAACCGTTTATCAATTTTCGAGCAAACGGAATGAGCAGCAGCTATGTTTGGCTACATATGGACCGTTAGTGGAATTCCAGTGAGAGAGTAACGGTTAATGTGGTTGGATGTTAATTATTTGACGAGGCTACCTGTATTTGACATTGTGTTGTTATTTTGCCGAATACTAGATGGTTTAATTTTTTTGGGGGCAGTGAAACGAGGCTACTCAGGCGAGAAATAAATCTCACCCAAATGTATAGCCCTGTTGGAAAATATAAATGGACTATTTTAAAATGTGAATATTTTTTTATTGTTATTATTTAAAAAAAATATATGTGTGAATCACATTTTTATTTGGAGTACCCTCGACGTCAGTTTGGGAATACCTGTTCCATTGCCAACTGTCTGGGACTCATTGTTGTTTACCTGTTTATACTCAAATACACTCACAGACATTTTACTTACTAAGTCAAAGACTAAATTAACTGCAATACACTGGTCTCAAGTATATTAGCATAACTAGCCTACATAGAACCACGGCCGACCCATTGTACAATTGTATATTTTTATAATATTAAAATGTGTCCCAGTCCAACATGCCTAGCTCTGCCCATTGGGTCGTTGCTTACGGAGTGCTCCTCGCATCTTCGTATTCCTCCGGATCAAGTTACAGTAGCTCACCCACCTTCTTCTATGATATCATGGTGGTCCGCAAACAAACGTTTAAAGTGCATGGTGCCACTTACTGTGCTGGAATGTACGATCAATTATGTTCTCCCCAATTCTGTACTACCATTAAAATAAAATTTAAAATACAAACAAATCCTTACTAACTTCTACCACAACCTCCCCCTTCCCCCCAAAAAAACTCCCCAGATCCCCCTATCCCATTAAACTGAATCTATGTCATGCTGAAACACTCCATCCTTAGGATCGTTCAGCATGTCAACAACCATTTCAACAGTAACATCTGTCACTCCCAATATCTCTTTTGCCATCTCCACAATAACCTTCAACCTGGCATTTCTGCCTTTTACAACCTGAGTCGTATTGATAGCCTTACCAATAAAAGCTATGAAGTCGACTTTATTTATTATCAAAGTGTCCCTTGAGAAATATTTCTGAACAGGCCTCGAAACCATGCCAGGACCACCATGCCAGGACCGACAGTAGACCTACTTACTACATGAACATCCATGTAAGCTCCATCCGTCCACATTGTATTTCTTCACTGCCTCAGCATGACACCTTCTGCGTTACGGTGTTTCTGGCCACCTCCACCAGCCTCTCTCGCACCGGACACTTCCGATCCCCAGCAACATGGGCACTCCTACAATTGACACACACAATTGTATCCACTGAAACTACACAATCCTCTGTCCGATACCCTCCAGCAACCTTTCCCACATCTTGAAATCTCCCTCCTACACACTGCTGGAACGTGACCATAAACGATGCACCTGAAACAACACAGTGGGTTTGGCACAAAGGCTCTAACAGGATAATGGATATATCCTAACATGACATTGTCAGGTGTTGTGTTCTATTTATTAGAGAAAGAACTCGACGGACACTGTGAAAGCTTAAACCAAGTTTATTCTTTCCAAATGATCGAACAGCTGAATCGACAAAAACATGTTTACAATAGTGGTGGTATTTGTACCTCACTTTGGGTGGAGTCTCCTCCTTCTCGCTAAACATTGTATCTTTATTGCTAGGCAGGAAACTAAGTGATATGGCAATAAACTTTTCTTTCTCCCTTAACTTGACCTGACCTGACCTCAACCCCCTTCATCACTAATCCATGGCTCTCTCCCCTTATCAATACCTGCCACATGTGATCGCTTTCTCTACACTCAGTACATTCCAAGCTTAATTGCACCCACCATATACCTTCCCCCTACAATTCACCATTAACCTCTGATGTAGTCCCTTGGCTATGGCACCCCTCAGGTCTCTATTATAACGAATTATTAATAACATTTAAAGTTCAGAAATCCAAACCCATCACAGGTAAAAACTCAGACTCTAAACTCGAAATGACTGACAGTGACTCCTCTGTTTCACCACTCTCACCATTGAGTCTGCGTCGCACCAAAAGGCGGGCATCACAAACACCAGGAATCTTCAACTTCAATTGCTCCACCTGCACACTTAACACTACCCCAGAAATCACCCCTTTCAATGGTGCCCTATTCATTACCGCAAAGCAAGAAACAGATCTTGACCCAAGTTGCGTGACATGGAGCTCCCGCTCCCTCAGGTCCAAAGAAACACAAACAAATATCACAAGTCCACTAAAGGTTCACTGATTCAACTGCACCCAACTCCTTTCCAACCTACCCTGAAACCACAAATGGATCCGCCAAAAGGCAAAGATCCATTTTCTCCAAAAGAGTCACTCCTACTGGACCAGATTATTTTTTTATCATGTCCATCAATGCCAGGCTCAGGCTCAGAGCTCTTCACCACACCTTCCACCTCACTTAACTCGTCCTCGTTCATTTCCATTTCACCTCCAGAACTCAGTCTGGAGCACGGCTCACTCTGTTTGCACTTGACACCAATCATCTTTGACGACCTATCTATTTTTATCGCCATTTTCCTCAAATTCAAATCCAACCTCTACTTTCCTCACTCTCTTTGACCTCTTCTTCCTCTTTTTACCCCTACATTCCACCTCAGAAATCCACCTTTCTGTGTCCCTGTCCCAATATTCCTCTTCTACCCACGTTGCTTCAATACCGTGCGTGTCATCTTATAAAATGTAGCGTACTTCCTCATTTCTAGTTTTGGAGTCTTCCGGTGTTTGTTCATGAGGGGAAGGCATAACGCCAATGTGCAGATAACAGAGCAAGTCACCGATACAAACCATGATAGCTGCTCAGCTTCTTCAAACTAATACAGACTATACAAAATATTTAATATCACAATCAAATAGTGACAATTTTACATCTCGCCAACTAAAAACTTTTATTGTTGTGATGGTAATTGCAAGATTGCTTATGAAAGTTTAGTTAGCTACTACGTTACTCTGTATACAGTTAGTTCGCACTGGCTAGCTAGATAGTCAAACTGCACGTGCCACTTGACGAGGAAATGGTGCCAATTAATTGTGCTATTTTACTCAGATTGCTGCTATTGTTGAATAGCTACACACACACGTAGCTTCATTGATTAGTGTTCACCCCAACTGCATTTTTGGATAGTTAGCGACATTGTAGATTACACTTTTATTTTGCTAATGTGCGCTGATTCAAGACTCCTTGTTATTGTCAAATGTTTTGTCTTGGTCTTACTTCTTGCTACACTATATATACAAAAGTAGGTGGACACCCCTTCAAATTAGTGTATGAGGCCACACCCGTTGCTGACAGGTGTATAAAATCGAATTATTATACCCCAAATTACGGCGTGCTATGAAATGGCACGGGACAAGACCAAACAAAGACGTAACAAAACCAGAAACCCAAAACGAAAGAGCGAGGAGTACCTCGATTAAATAACAAACACGCACAATGATTAACACAAGTGACGAGACCTGTCTTCATCTGCGCAATCCAGAAGGGCACGAAACCCCAAAACACACAGCACAGGTACTCACACGCACCAACGGACATTGTAACAATAATCGACCCCCAATGGAAACCAAAGGGCACATATATACAAATACTAATCCGTGGGAATAGGGGACTGGTGTACGTGATAAAAGTTCCGGAGGGATCCGTGACAAGCACAGAGACATGCAATGTTCATATACAAACATTAGCAGTAGAATGGCCTTACTGAAGAGCTCAGAGACTTTCAACATGGCACAGTCATAGGATGCCACCTTTCCAACAAGTCAGTTAGTCAAATTTGTGTGCTGCTAGAGCTGCCCCGGTCAACTGTAAAACCCCTAACAGGGATTTTTCAGCCTGTATGTGGGTGTCTGAAGAAGGATGTTTTATAGTGCTATTGCACTGTGTGCATGGGCCACATTTGTAGATCCCATTTGGAGTGAGTGTCTGAGTGGGCTCAGGAGGCAGGTCAGAGCTCACCAAGCTATCTCCAATATTGTGACCAGTTTATAGACCACCAGTGGGGGTTCCTTGAAGAGGTGTGCAATTTTTTGTTGTCTGATTGCAGAATATGCCAGTATATTTTTAAGGATTGCTTTCATTTTCTCCGAACCCTTGGTGTACTTGGTGCAAAAGACGGTTGCGTTGTTTTTCTTCTTTGGCTGAGATTTTAGTAACTCCTCTCTTGGTTTTTGAGATATTTTCATCATTGCAGCATCAAGAGTTTTGTCCTTGTAGCCTCTCATTTTAAATGTATCTGTCATTTTTTTTTGCATCGCTGTCAAAATCTGTCTGGTGTCCACAGATTCGTTGAACCATGCTTAACTGGCTATATGGTAGACCATTCTTGAGGGGAAGGGGATGCATACTATCCACACGTAGCAAGGGATTGTGTCTGTGGGCTTTGTGTGTACGTCTGTGTGTAATGCATCATTCTCTTTGATGATCCAGGTAGTTTATTTTTCTCATCAGTCTGCATGGTGAATTTGAGGTATTCAGAGCCCTTGTTTACTATAGTTTGGAATTAATTTAGTTCCTGCTGACTTCCTTCCCAGAGCACAAAGACATCATCTATGTATCTCTTCCATAGGAGGATTTGAGAAAGTAGGGGTTTGTCTCTGTTTTGTAAAGGAGTGCTTCCTCAAATTGTCCCACATACATGTTTGCATAGTTGGGGAAAAAAGGGGAGCCCATGGCTACACCCTGAATTTGAAGGAAAAAGTCTGACTCAAATACAAAGTAGTTCTTGGATAATATCAGTTCAGTAATTTGTAAGATGCAATCATTGGATGGAGCAAGGGTAGAGTCTCTCTGCTGAAGGACGTGTTGTAGCACCTGCAAGCCTCCAGTGTGTGGGATGTTAGTGTACAAGCTCTCCACATCAAAAGTGGCCAGCAGGGTGCCCTCTGGTATCCTTCCTAAGCCCTCTATCAATGAGATCATGTGACTAGTGTCTTTGACATAAGATGGGAGATTCTCAACCCACGGTTTAATGTGGTAATCCACAAATGTAGAAATGTTGGATGTCAGAGAGTCGATTGCTGCTACAATGGGTCTACCTGGAGGAGGAGACACTTGTTTGTGTATTTTAGAGGCTGTATAAAAAGTTGGTATCTTAGGAAATTTGACACAGAAATTCCACTTCTTTTTTGGTGATTTGTCCTGATTCCAAACAACTTTCCACTGTGGATGTGATATTAATGAATGCTGGAATTCTAGGGTATCGTCTTAATTCAGTTTGCGATAGAAGTTACCTTTAGATGGTTGTCGGCGACATTCATTCACATAGTAACATTTGTTTTGTATACAAAATGACACCCATTCCAAATGGGATCTACAAATGTGGCTCATGCGCACAGTGCAATAGAACTATTAAAAACATCCTTCTTCAGACACCTGCATACAGGTAGAAAAATCCCTGTTAGGGGTATCATCTCATGCAAGACCAAGGGAGTAATCTATCTCATCACCTGTTCATGTGGAAACGCCTAAGTAGTGTTGAAATGTTGAAATGGTTGTTGACATGCTGAACAATCCTAAGGATGGAGCATTTCAGCGTGATATAGTTTAATTGGGTAGGGGATTGGGGAGGGTTTTTTGGGGAAGGGGGAGGGTGTGGTAGAAGTTAGTACAGATTTTTTTTGGTATTTTATTTTAATGGTACAGAATTGGGCAGAACGTGATTGATCGTACATTCCAGCACGGTAAGTGGCACCATGCACTTTAAATGTTTGTTTGCAGAACGCCATGATATCATAGAAGAAAGTGTGGTGATATATTGTAACTCGATCTGGAGGAATACGAAGATGTGAGGAGAATTTATTTAAAAGAGCACTCCATGAGCCACGCCCCAATGGGCAGAACTAGTCATGTTGGAATGGGACAAGTTATACAATTATAAAAACATATAATTGTACAATGGGTCGGCCGTGGGTTCTGTGTAACCTAGTTAGGCTAATATATTTGAGACCAGTGTATTGCAGTTAATTTAGTCTTTGACTTAGTAAACAAGTAAACGACAATGAGTCCCAGACAGTTGGCAATAGGACATACCAGAGGGGGGCATCGTTTACTAAGCTGCCTATATTATTGGGATCATCTGGTTACCACCAGCGTTTGTAATACATTGAGTTTGTTGACCAGTGGATGCCTTTGCATAAAGGGATGTATTTAGAGCATTCATGTATTTGTTAGTAGCAGCTATATAAGCCAGGGAAACTAATTGTTCTCACTTTGATAGAACATTGAGATTTTTCTGCCTGACTGTGGCGCTCTTTACCACTGGTGGTAACCAGTTGCACGACTGAGTAACAGATGCTATGTTATTCTAGCTGACATACTAATGTTGTGTTGATGTGTCTTTGTCAGATGTTCTTCACACTCAACTTTGGGGTGGTAGGTGACACAACATAGAATGCCTTGTGGAGATTGAGCAATGGAGAGTTGGCCCACATCAGCCCAAAGGTATGTATATACACAGACAACACGTTAGTACATTACATTAGAGTTGATCATACACTCCTCATTGTTCAGATATAAACCCTAATGGCTGCACAGATCCATGGTCTCAAGCCTGTTCCCAGGCCAAAAAGCACTTTCAGTATCAATCATTGAAAATGCTTTTAAATTAAGTGGTATGAATGAAACTGCCCACCAAGTTGATGTTTGTGCCTGTGCCTCCACCAGGTTGTGGTGCTGTGGGTGGGCACCCATAATCACAGTCACACTGCAGAACAGATCTGTGGAGGCATTATGGCCATAGTCCAACTCATCAAGGACAAGCTGCCGAAGGCTTACACTCTCGTACTGGTGGGTTTTTCTTCCTCTTCTACCACATGTGACTTAAACCGTTGTAATGGGAAATGTTTGATTAATAGGAAAAATGTCAAGGGGGATGAATACTTTTGCAATGCACTGTATATTGTTGGCTTGTAAGTAAGCCTTTCACGGTAAGGTTGTTTGTTGTTTTTGGCATGTGACAAATTGCATTTGATTTGTTCCCATTGCTCATCCTTGAGATGTTTCTACAACTTGATTGGAGTTCACCTGTGGTAAATTCAATTGATTGGACATGATTTGGAAAGGCACACATCAGTCTATATAAGGTCCCACAGTTGACAGTGCATATCAGAGCAAAAACCAAACCATGATGTTGAAATAATTGTCCGTAGAGCTCGGAGACAGGATTGTGTCAAAGCACAGATCTGAGGAAGGGTACCAAAAATGTCTGCAGCATTGAAGGTCCCCAAGAACACAGTGGCCTCCATCATTGTTAAATTGAAGAAGTTTGGAACCACCAAGACTCTTCCTAGAGCTGGCTGCCTTGCCAAAGTAAGCAATCAGGGGAAAGGGCCTTGGTCAGGGAGGTGACCAGAACCCGATGGTCTCTGACTGTCAGAGTTGTGTGTGTATAGGTGGCAGGGAAGTCAGGCGCAGGAGAGTCAAACGGAGTGTAAATGGAGTCTTTTAATATAATACATGCTCCAAACACTAAATATGTACATACATAAACGAACATGGGTACGAGGACCCGCCGCGCACCCAGTTGTGACACTGACAGAGCTCCAGAGTTCCTCTGTGGAGATGGGAGAACCTTCCAGAAGGACAACCATCTCTGCAGCACTCCACCAATCAGGCCCATATGGTAGTGGCCAGACGGAAGCCACTCCTCAGTAAAAAGCACATGACAGCCCACTTGGAGTTTGCCAAAAAGCACCTAAAGGACTTTCAGACCATGAGAAACAAGATTATCTGGTCTCATGAATCCAAGATTGCAATCTTTGGGCTGAATGCCTAGCGTCACATGTGGAGGAAACCTGGCACCATCTCTACGGTAAAGCATGGGGGTGGCAGCATCATGCTTTGGGGATGTTTTTCAGCAGCAGGGACTGGGAGACTAGTCAGGATCGAGGGAAAGATGAACGGAGCAAAGTACAGAGAGATCCTTGATGAAAACTTGCCCCAGAGTGCTCAGGACCTTAGACTGGGGCAAAGGTTCACCTTCCAACAGGACAACGACCCTAAGCACACAGCCAAGATAATGTCGAAGTTGCTTTGGGACAAGTCTCTGAATGTCCTTGAGTGGCCCAGCCAGAGCCCGGACTTGAACCTGATCAAACATCTCTGGAGAGACCTGAAAATATCTGTGCAGTGACGCTCCCCATCCAACCTGACAGAGCTTGATGATCTGCTGAAAAGAATGGGAGAAACTCCCCACATACAGCTGTGCCAAGCTTGCAGCGTCATACCCAACCAGATTCAAGGCTGTAATCGCTGCCACAGGTGCTTCAACAAATGACTGAGTAAATAGTTTGAATACTTATGTAAATGTGATATTTAAATTGTTTTTTTTATACATTTGCAAACAAATCTTTAAAAAACAGTTTTGTCATTATGGGGTATTGTGTGCAGATTGATGAGGGCAAAAATTATTTAATCCATTTTAGAATAAGGCTGTAACGTAACAAAATGTAAAAAATGTCAAGGGGTCTGAATATTTTTCAAGTGCACTGTACATATCCATTCTGACCAACCTTTCTCTCTCTCTTATCCTCTTTACCAAGGGGTTCCTGAACTGATGTACAAAGTTCAGATGTCAGTGCCACTACAGTCGAGGACCCAGGGAGAATTGGAGACCAGATCAACCCCCCCACAGACACCATGACAGACTGTGTGACTGTAAGGATGCGTTATTAGGAAGTCATTGCTATTTGTCCAGTAAGTGGATACAATCCTAGCCTGCTTGTCAGTCTGTTTCTGACCGCCCATGATAGTAATATTTTTGGATGTCAGAAACTGAATGGCACTCAGACTAATGCAGCAGTTTACTTTGTGTCACTCAGGGAGGAGGAGAGAGGGTTTGAGTGGAGGCTGCCTCTGCCAGGAGTCTGCCAAATCCTACCGCAAGCCCAGGAAGGCCTGTAAGTAGTCCTGTGTTTATGTAACACTAACAGCAGTACATTGAAGAGTTTCTACAATGCCTGTTACAGTGGAATCTCTCAAAGTCACCAATCTGTGTATCTCTCTCCCATCCCATTCTCTCCGACTTATACACAATCTAGTTGTGGAAATGTGCCTAAGGAAAGGATTCCAGAATCAGTGGAAATGCCAGAAGATCATGGAAAGGGTAGAAAGGTCAAAGGGTGATCAAGGCAAAAAGAGTTGACCTTTAATCTCATGTTGCTTGCTCAAGAACCATGACTCGTTTTTTAATAAAAATGTATTATATAATTATACTCCTTTGTAATACAAATTTTTTATAAACAGTTTCAATATGTGTGTGGAGTGATATCCAATGTATTATTTCAGCGTTTTATCACCCCTCTGCTTCTACTTTACTAGATCCACATATTTTCTTGCATTTTACCCCTTTTTCAATCTTGTCTCATCGCTGCAATTCCCCAAAGGGCTTGGGAGTCAAAGTTCGAATCATGCGTTCCAAAACATGACCTGCTAGATCGCGCTTCTTAACACCCGCCCGCCTAACCCAGAAGCCAGCCACAGCAATATGTCAGAGGTAACACACATTTAACCTGACAACCAAGGTCAGACTACAGGCGCCCGGCCTGCACAAGGAGTCGCTAGAGCACGATGAGCCTCCCCCCTCTGGCCAAACCCTCCCCTAGCCCGGACGACGCTGGGACAATTGTACGCCGCCCTATGGGACTCCTGATCACTTCCGGTTGTGATACAGCCCAGGATCAAACCTGGGTCTGTGGTCATGCCTCTAGTGCCTGCATTGCAGTGCCTTAGACAGCTGCGCCACTTGGGAGGCCCAAGAACCACATTTATTCACAGCGATTCTGACAATAAAGAAATCACCCAAGATTGCACCATTCAGTAATACAGATGTTAAAAGACCACTTTATTTAAGACAATAATTCATGAAGAGGCAATATAAATATAAGACAATAGCACAAGCCTGCATCTCCTCTGAGGATTTACAAGCTTATACATTTAATGTGAATAACAACCCATGTTAAACATAAACACCAGCTAAATGTATTATCGTTTGAAACATTTTAACTTAAAGGTATTTATAAGTTAAATAAACCAGAATTTGTACTTGAACAGAGTTTACATACATCATCAAACACAGAAAGGGCAATAGTCACAGTCATAAGGGCAGTGAATATCTAAGAACATTTCATTAGAAACAGAAATAGGCAGCACAGCTGAGCAGTAGATGTTTGCCCATTCAATGACCGTGTTGAAGACCAGTTTTCAAGATTTTGGTTTTTATTTATAGAGATGATTGAACACACTGTAGAGGTGGGTTCTATTCTAAGGGGATAGACCCCTCCCATCTGACCTCTTGTTGACTCTCTCCTCACAATCTAAAAGCATTGGAAAGGAGCTGAGCATACTAAACCCAGCCCTATGGTGACAAGATGGGGCAATTACAATATCTACAATACCACTTATTCCTATCCGGTCCTTTTTCAGATCAACAATGTGAGTCAGTGAGGGTAGAGGGAAGGGAGTTATTGGCTCCCAACCAACAGAAAGACATGCAGTGTGCTTACTGTGGTGGTCTCAGTGCTTGATCAGAGGCAGAGAGAGAGAGCTAGCAGGGCTGTTAGCATCAGACCAACTCTGGCCTGGAATGGAGGGGCATTCGAGTGGCCTGGGAGAGAAAGGAGAAGTTTAAAAAAAAATTAAATGTTTTTTATTCCTGTCTGTACCCCCCAGTTCACCAGATGTCTTTATTGCATTTCCATGATGCATGAAAATTATCATTGCACAAACAAGTACACAAACTAGAACCAAATTAAATTCAACATAATAAAAACAACTTTGTGACATTTAATTACTCAGTACGTCCCACCTAGGTCTTACTGCAACAGCCCATCCACTTACCAGTAACATCCAGACTAATGGTCTTGGACGTTGAGATGTTGGTCACAGGGTTCTTGGCCACACAAGTGTAGTCCCCTGCATTCTCCAAGGAGGCAATAACAGCGATCATAGGTCCAGTCCCAAACACTGATTGATTGTTGAATTTCCACCCGTACTCGCTGATTGGCCTTGAGTCGGCAGAGCACTTCAGTGTAACTGTGGTTACTGAGCCAATCACCACTGAGACTGGGCCAGAGATATTCACACTCTTAGGGCCATCTACAGAAGAGGTTTAGAAAGGGGGGTCATAATTGGGAAAAGTCTAAATTGGATACTTGGGACATCCAAATTTACGTCACCCATTGAAGTTGAAATGTAAAACAGCTAAGGTAAGGGTTAAGGTTAGGGCTAGGTAAAGGTTAAGGTAGGGATAGGGATTAAGGTTAGGGTTTAAACTAGGGACATCCCAAGTATCCCGGATAGCATTAACCATCATACCAGTGGTGGGTTTCTGACTGTTTCTACATAATATAAAGGTGTATCTTTTAAAATATTACTAAAACGCTAGTACTTACAGTTCACCAGTAGCTGGTATTTAGGGCTGGTGTTTGGACCAAAGAGGTTGGTGGCGACGCACTGATAGTTTCCATCGTTAGACACCTTGACTGGACTGAAGTGCAAAGAGTTGTTAGAGATGGTGATGTCAGAGTTCAAGGTGTTGTTCAGGACCAGAGACAGGTTGTCCTTCATCCAGTAGATGGTGTCATAGTGCCCGGTGACAACACAGGTCAGGGTTAGGTTGTCAGATGCTATTGGTAATTTGTTTCGTTTCACCGTCACCGACGTTATAGCCTCTGTGAGGAGAGAGGATGAGTATTGCTTTATGTACAGTATCAAGATATGTTATTTGATAAAATGGTTAGTTCCAGCGACGCAATAGTTGGATATATAAAACAAATGGTTGTACGATCTGATTGATTGTAAATTACTGTTTTATGTTACTGTTTTAGATATTTCCTGTTTTATATCATTATTTCCTGTTGGTATGAATAGATTGTTTTTACATCTTTAGAGATTGAAAGTAGTGTTAGGTTCAAACTCTGTGTATGAGAAGAGTTGAATTATTTAGTGGACTGCAGTGGACTGTAGGAATGTGTACTCCCAAGCCCTCTCCTGACTGAGGAGCACAGATAAATCCAGGCTGATGGAAGTCCATATTTGTGGAAGGAGGGGGTGAGAGCTCAAGGTTTAAATGGACACTGTATTGCATTGATGTATTTAGCTGTACTCTTCACTGAGTAAAGATTTTAAATGTTTGGGCTCTTTTGTATGATAAGTATGTCTATTGTAATTCTTACTAGATTGTAAATTAACACAACAGAGCAAAGAATCTGAGGTCTGACTTACCAATGATGGTGAGCATCTTGGAGACAGTGCTGTTTCTGACAGTGAGGTTGTTGAAGGCCACACAGGTGTACTCCCCATGACTGGCTAAGGTCAGTGGGTCAGTCTCATACACTGAGCCAGTCTCCACCTGGGAGCCATTGAAGAACCAGCTAAACTGGCTGGGAGGCTGAGAGGAGGCAGAGCAGTTGAAGGTCACGATGTATCCTGTCATCGCTATGTCCGGACTCATGATAACAGGTCTCTCTGGACCATCTGGGAAACACAAGACAATGAAGATATTGAATGACATTAGCTATTGGAACTGCCATTAGTGCATTTACCGTGGTTTGACCCCTGCAATACCCAACCATCCCCTTGGCTTTATTACATTGGTGCCAGAAGCGAGATTTAAACCTACCCGAATTCCATTACTATGAATTCCATCTTGCCCTCATTATAGGTCAAAATTAGAATAAAATTGGCAGATATAAATTTTGGATTTTGTGCCATAATAACCACTCACAGTTGACGATCAGTCTGTAGTCTGTGCTGGTCATGTTGCTGAAGGGGTTGTAGGCAGAACACTGATAGTCTCCTTTGTCAGAATGCTGGACAGAGTTGAAGGTCAGTGTATTATTGTCAATAGAGAAGTCTATTCTGTTGTCAGCATACAGAGGCCAGCCGTTCCTCATCCACTGAATGGAGTAAATGGTTCCAGTGGTCTCACAGGTCAGAGAGAATGTCTGGTTCAGTATTGGCTGGGATCCCATGACTTTCACCATGGTCATGGTGACTGGTTCTGTGAAGAAAACGTCAGAGTATCACAAGAATGTTGACTTCAATCACTGTAAGTTGAATGGCCTATATCTACAAGTTAAACAGTTTAGATGTATCTTACGTCTTACCAACAACAGTGAGAATCTTGGAGACAGTTCTGTTTCTGCCAGTGACGTTGTTGAAGGCCACACAGGTGTACTCCCCATGACTGGCTAAGGTCAGTGGGCCAGTCTCATACACTGAGCCAGTCACCACCTGGGAGCCATTGAAGAACCAGCTGAACTGGCTGGGAGGCTGAGAGGAGGCAGAGCAGTTGAAGGTCAGGTTGTGTCCTGTTTCTCCTAATGCTGGTCCTGTTATAACAGGCGCCTCTGGTCCATCTATAATACAAATGACAATCAGCTAGACCCAACATTCCAACAGCATACCACCCTGCATACCACTGCTGGCTTGCTTCTGACGCTAAGCCGGGTTGGTACTGGTCAGTCCCTGGATGGGAGACCAGATGATGCTGGAAGTGGTGTTGGAGGGCCAGTAGGAGGCATTCTTTCCTCTGGTCTAAAAAAATATATCCTAATGCCCCAGGGCAGTGATTGGGGACACTGGCCTGTGTAGGGTGCCATCTTTCAGATGGTACGTTAAACAGGTGTCCTGACTCTCTGAGGTCATTAAAGATCCCATGGCACTTATCGTAAAAGTAGGGGTGTTAACCCCGGTGTCCTGGCTAAATTCCCAATCTGGCCCTCAAACCATCACGGTCACCTAATAATCCCCAGTTTACAATTGGCTCATTCATCCCCCTCCTCTCCCCTGTAACTATTCCTCAGGTCGTTGCTGTAAATGAGGATGTGTTCTCAGTCAATCTACCTGGTAAAATAACTCAGTAGAGGTTATTGGCAAGAAATTCAAAGATTATCAAAATATGTTAATAGTGTTAGAGGTGGGATTGAAACGTTGACTTTACTACAATATTAATAAGGAAGTTCTCAAAGATTCCACATTAAGCCGTGGGGTTAAAGTTGAACTTTATAGCATTTGTGAACTACACTCTTAGAAATAAAGGTGCTATCTAAAACCATAAAAGGGTTCTTTGGCTGTTCCCATAGAAGAACCATTTGAAGAACCCCTTTTGGTTCGAGATAGAACCGTTTTGGATTCCATGTAGAACCCTTTCCACAGAGGGTTCTACATGGAACCCAAAATAGTTCTACCTGGAACCAAAAAGGGTTCCCGGCTGTCCCCATTATCCTATGGGGACAGCCGCAGAACCCTTTTGGAACCCTTTTTTCTATGAGTGTACTCACAGTTGACAATCAGTCTGTAGTTTGAGCTGGTCATGTTGCTGAGGGGGTTGGAAGCAGAACATTGATAGTCTCCGATGTCAGAATCCTGGACATAGTTGAAGGTCAGTGTATTGTTCATAGAGAAGTCTGTTCTGTTGTCAGCATACAGAGGCCAGCCGTTCCTCATCCACTGAATGGAGTAAACCGTTCCAGCGGTCTCACAGGTCAGAGAGAATCTCTCGTTCAGTATTGGCTGGGCTCCAATGACTTTCACCGTGGTCATGGTCACAGGTGCTGTGGAAAGCAGATCAAATGTTTTTTCAGCACTTTATTTCTCAACTTCCATCTCATTATTCTGTAGGTTCAACAGCACTTGGGATTTGTCTAAAACCAAATGAACACAAACAAAGTAAAGCAAGTTTTAGTCCCTTGATTTTAAGAAGCAGTTACTGACTCACCAATGATGGTGAGCATCTTGGAGGCAGTGCTGTTTCTGTCAGTGATGTTGTTGAAAGCCACACAGGTGTACTCCCCATGACTGGCTAAGGTCAGTGGGTCAGTCTCATACACTGAGCCAGTCTCCACCTGGGAGCCATTGAAGAACCAGCTGAACTGGCTGGGAGGCTGAGAGGAGGCAGAGCAGTTGAAGGTCACGATGTATCCTGTCATCACTATGTCCGGACTCATGATAACAGGTCTCTCTGGACCATCTGGGAAACACAAGACAATGAAGATATTGAATGACATTAGCTATTGGAACTGCCATTAGTGCATTTACCGTGGTTTGACCCCTGCAATACCCAACCATCCCCTTGGCTTTATTACATTGGTGCCAGAAGTGGGATCAAAACCTACCTCTATTCCATTATTATAAATTCCATCCTGCCTTCATTATAGGTCAAATTTAGAATGACATTTGCCGATACGTTTGGTTTTGGGCAATAATAACTACTCACAGTTGACGATCAGTCTGTATTCTGTGCTGGTCATGTTGCTGAGGGGGTTGTAGGCAGAACACTGATAGCCTCCGTTGTCAGAATCCTGGACAGAGTTGAAGGTAAGTGTATTGTTGTTCATAGAGAAGTCTGTTCTGTTATCAGCATACAGAGGCCAGCCGTTCTTCATCCAGTGAATGGAGTAAATGGTTCCAGTGGTCTCACACGTCAGAGTAAACATGTTGTCTGCTATTGGTTGGGCACCCATGACTTTCACCATGGCCATGGAGACTGGTTCTGTGAAGAAAACATCAGTGTCACAATAATATTGACTAAAATCACAATCACTGCATGTTGAATGGCCTAAATACATGTACAAGTTACGTTTGGATGACTCCTCAGTCTTACCAATGACAATGAGCATCTTGGAGACAGTGCTGTTTCTGCCAGTGACGTTGTTGAAGGCCACACAGGTGTACTCCCCATGACTGGCTAAGGTCAGTGGGCCAGTCTCATACACTGAGCCAGTCTCCACCTGGGAGCCATTGAAGAACCAGCTAAACTGGCTCGGAGGCTGAGAGGAGGCAGAGCAGTTGAAGGTCACGATGTATCCTGTCATCACTATGTCCGGACTCATGATAACAGGTCTCTCTGGACCATCTGGGAAACACAAGACAATGAAGATATTGAATGACATTAGCTATTGGAACTGCCATTAGTGCATTTAACGTGCTTTGACCCCTGCAATACCCAACCATCCCCTTGGCTTTATTACATTGGTGCCAGAAGTGGGATCAAAACCTACCCCTATTCCATTATTATAAATTCCATCCTGCCTTCATTATAGGTCAAATTTAGAATGACATTTGCCGATACGTTTGGTTTTGGGCAATAATAACTACTCACAGTTGACGATCAGTCTGTATTCTGTGCTGGTCATGTTGCTGAGGGGGTTGTAGGCAGAACACTGATAGCCTCCGTTGTCAGAATCCTGGACAGAGTTGAAGGTAAGTGTATTGTTGTTCATAGAGAAGTCTGTTCTGTTATCAGCATACAGAGGCCAGCCGTTCTTCATCCAGTGAATGGAGTAAATGGTTCCAGTGGTCTCACACGTCAGAGTAAACATGTTGTCTGCTATTGGTTGGGCACCCATGACTTTCACCATGGCCATGGAGACTGGTTCTGTGAAGAAAACATCAGTGTCACAATAATATTGACTAAAATCACAATCACTGTATGTTGAATGGCCTAAATCTACATGTACAAGTTACGTTTGGATGACTCCTCAGTCTTACCAATGACAATGAGCATCTTGGAGACAGTGCTGTTTCTGCCAGTGACGTTGTTGAAGGCCACACAGGTGTACTCCCCATGACTGGCTAAGGTCAGTGGGTCAGTCTCATACACTGAGCCAGTCACCACCTGGGAGCCATTGAAGAACCAGCTGAACTGGCTGGGAGGCTGAGAGGAGGCAGAGCAGTTGAAGGTCACGTTGTGTCCTGTTTCTCCTAATGCTGGTCCTGTTATAACAGGCATCTCTGGTCCATCTATAATACAAAAGACAAGCAGCTAGTCCCAACATCTGACTGTCACTCAATAGAGGTTATTGGCAAGACGTTCAAAAGTCATCAAAATATGTTAATAGTGTTAGAGGTGGGATTGAAACATTTACATTGACTTTACTACAATATTTAAAAAGGAAGTTCTCAAAGATTCCACATTAAGCCTTGGGGTTAAAGTTGAACTTTATAGCGTTTGTGAACTACACTCTTAGACAAAAATGTGCTATCTAAAATCATAAATGGGTTCTTTGGCTGTTCCCATAGAAGAACCCTTTGAAGAACCCCTTTTGGTTCTAGGTAGAACCGTTTCGGGTTCCATGTAGAACCCTTTCCACAGAGGGTTCTACATGGAACCAAAAAGGGTTATTGTATGAGGACAGCCGCAGAACCCTTTTGGAACCCTTTTTTCTATGAGTGTACTCACAGTTGACGATCAGTCTGTAGTTTGAGCTGGTCATGTTGCTGAGGGGGTTGGAAGCAGAACATTGATAGTCTCCGATGTCAGAATCCTGGACATAGTTGAAGGTCAGTGTATTGTTGTTCATAGAGAAGTCTGTTCTGTTGTCAGCATACAGAGGCCAGCCGTTCCTCATCCACTGAATGGAGTAAACCGTTCCAGCGGTCTCACAGGTCAGAGAGAATCTCTCGTTCAGTATTGGCTGGGCTCCAATGACTTTCACCGTGGTCATGGTCACAGGTGCTGTGGAAAGCAGATCAAATGTTTTTTCAGCACTTTATTTCTCAACTTCCATCTCATTATTCTGTAGGTTCAACAGCACTTGGGCTGTGTCTAAAACCAAATGAACACAAACAAAGTAAAGCAAGTTTTAGTCCCTTGATTTTAAGAAGCAGTTACTGACTCACCAATGATGGTGAGCATCTTGGAGGCAGTGCTGTTTCTGTCAGTGATGTTGTTGAAAGCCACACAGGTGTACTCCCCATGACTGGCTAAGGTCAGTGGGTCAGTCTCATACACTGAGCCAGTCTCCACCTGGGAGCCATTGAAGAACCAGCTAAACTGGCTGGGAGGCTGAGAGGAGGCAGAGCAGTTGAAGGTCACGATGTATCCTGTCATCGCTATGTCCGGACTCATGATAACAGGTCTCTCTGGACCATCTGGGAAACACAAGACAATGAAGATATTGAATGACATTAGCTATTGGAACTGCCATTAGTGCATTTACCGTGGTTTGACCCCTGCAATACCCAACCATCCCCTTGGCTTTATTACATTGGTGCCAGAAGTGGGATCAAAACCTACCCCTATTCCATTATTATAAATTCCATCCTGCCTTCATTATAGGTCAAATTTAGAATGACATTTGCCGATACGTTTGGTTTTGGGCAATAATAACTACTCACAGTTGACGATCAGTCTGTATTCTGTGCTGGTCATGTTGCTGAGGGGGTTGTAGGCAGAACACTGATAGCCTCCGTTGTCAGAATCCTGGACAGAGTTGAAGGTAAGTGTATTGTTGTTCATAGAGAAGTCTGTTCTGTTATCAGCATACAGAGGCCAGCCGTTCTTCATCCAGTGAATGGAGTAAATGGTTCCAGTGGTCTCACACGTCAGAGAAAACATGTTGTCTGCTATTGGTTGGGCACCCATGACTTTCACCATGGCCATGGAGACTGGTTCTGTGAAGAAAACATCAGTGTCACAATAATATTGACTAAAATCACAATCACTGTATGTTGAATGGCCTAAATACATGTACAAGTTACGTTTGGATGACTCCTCAGTCTTACCAATGACAATGAGCATCTTGGAGACAGTGCTGTTTCTGCCAGTGACGTTGTTGAAGGCCACACAGGTGTACTCCCCATGACTGGCTAAGGTCAGTGGGCCAGTCTCATACACTGAGCCAGTCTCCACCTGGGAGCCATTGAAGAACCAGCTAAACTGGCTCGGAGGCTGAGAGGAGGCAGAGCAGTTGAAGGTCACGATGTATCCTGTCATCACTATGTCCGGACTCATGATAACAGGTCTCTCTGGACCATCTGGGAAACACAAGACAATGAAGATATTGAATGACATTAGCTATTGGAACTGCCATTAGTGCATTTAACGTGCTTTGACCCCTGCAATACCCAACCATCCCCTTGGCTTTATTACATTGGTGCCAGAAGTGGGATCAAAACCTACCCCTATTCCATTATTATAAATTCCATCCTGCCTTCATTATAGGTCAAATTTAGAATGACATTTGCCGATACGTTTGGTTTTGGGCAATAATAACTACTCACAGTTGACGATCAGTCTGTATTCTGTGCTGGTCATGTTGCTGAGGGGGTTGTAGGCAGAACACTGATAGCCTCCGTTGTCAGAATCCTGGACAGAGTTGAAGGTAAGTGTATTGTTGTTCATAGAGAAGTCTGTTCTGTTATCAGCATACAGAGGCCAGCCGTTCTTCATCCAGTGAATGGAGTAAATGGTTCCAGTGGTCTCACACGTCAGAGTAAACATGTTGTCTGCTATTGGTTGGGCACCCATGACTTTCACCATGGCCATGGAGACTGGTTCTGTGAAGAAAACATCAGTGTCACAATAATATTGACTAAAATCACAATCACTGTATGTTGAATGGCCTAAATCTACATGTACAAGTTACGTTTGGATGACTCCTCAGTCTTACCAATGACAATGAGCATCTTGGAGACAGTGCTGTTTCTGCCAGTGACGTTGTTGAAGGCCACACAGGTGTACTCCCCATGACTGGCTAAGGTCAGTGGGTCAGTCTCATACACTGAGCCAGTCACCACCTGGGAGCCATTGAAGAACCAGCTGAACTGGCTGGGAGGCTGAGAGGAGGCAGAGCAGTTGAAGGTCACGTTGTGTCCTGTTTCTCCTAATGCTGGTCCTGTTATAACAGGCATCTCTGGTCCATCTATAATACAAAAGACAAGCAGCTAGTCCCAACATCTGACTGTCACTCAATAGAGGTTATTGGCAAGACGTTCAAAAGTCATCAAAATATGTTAATAGTGTTAGAGGTGGGATTGAAACATTTACATTGACTTTACTACAATATTTAAAAAGGAAGTTCTCAAAGATTCCACATTAAGCCTTGGGGTTAAAGTTGAACTTTATAGCGTTTGTGAACTACACTCTTAGACAAAAATGTGCTATCTAAAATCATAAATGGGTTCTTTGGCTGTTCCCATAGAAGAACCCTTTGAAGAACCCCTTTTGGTTCTAGGTAGAACCGTTTCGGGTTCCATGTAGAACCCTTTCCACAGAGGGTTCTACATGGAACCAAAAAGGGTTATTGTATGAGGACAGCCGCAGAACCCTTTTGGAACCCTTTTTTCTATGAGTGTACTCACAGTTGACGATCAGTCTGTAGTTTGAGCTGGTCATGTTGCTGAGGGGGTTGGAAGCAGAACATTGATAGTCTCCGATGTCAGAATCCTGGACATAGTTGAAGGTCAGTGTATTGTTGTTCATAGAGAAGTCTGTTCTGTTGTCAGCATACAGAGGCCAGCCGTTCCTCATCCACTGAATGGAGTAAACCGTTCCAGCGGTCTCACAGGTCAGAGAGAATCTCTCGTTCAGTATTGGCTGGGCTCCAATGACTTTCACCGTGGTCATGGTCACAGGTGCTGTGGAAAGCAGATCAAATGTTTTTTCAGCACTTTATTTCTCAACTTCCATCTCATTATTCTGTAGGTTCAACAGCACTTGGGCTGTGTCTAAAACCAAATGAACACAAACAAAGTAAAGCAAGTTTTAGTCCCTTGATTTTAAGAAGCAGTTACTGACTCACCAATGATGGTGAGCATCTTGGAGGCAGTGCTGTTTCTGTCAGTGATGTTGTTGAAAGCCACACAGGTGTACTCCCCATGACTGGCTAAGGTCAGTGGGTCAGTCTCATACACTGAGCCAGTCTCCACCTGGGAGCCATTGAAGAACCAGCTAAACTGGCTGGGAGGCTGAGAGGAGGCAGAGCAGTTGAAGGTCACGATGTATCCTGTCATCGCTATGTCCGGACTCATGATAACAGGTCTCTCTGGACCATCTGGGAAACACAAGACAATGAAGATATTGAATGACATTAGCTATTGGAACTGCCATTAGTGCATTTACCGTGGTTTGACCCCTGCAATACCCAACCATCCCCTTGGCTTTATTACATTGGTGCCAGAAGTGGGATCAAAACCTACCCCTATTCCATTATTATAAATTCCATTCTGCCTTCATTATAGGTCAAATTTAGAATGACATTTGCCGATACGTTTGGTTTTGGGCAATAATAACTACTCACAGTTGACGATCAGTCTGTATTCTGTGCTGGTCATGTTGCTGAGGGGGTTGTAGGCAGAACACTGATAGCCTCCGTTGTCAGAATCCTGGACAGAGTTGAAGGTAAGTGTATTGTTGTTCATAGAGAAGTCTGTTCTGTTATCAGCATACAGAGGCCAGCCGTTCTTCATCCAGTGAATGGAGTAAATGGTTCCAGTGGTCTCACACGTCAGAGAAAACATGTTGTCTGCTATTGGTTGGGCACCCATGACTTTCACCATGGCCATGGAGACTGGTTCTGTGAAGAAAACATCAGTGTCACAATAATATTGACTAAAATCACAATCACTGTATGTTGAATGGCCTAAATCTACATGTACAAGTTACGTTTGGATGACTCCTCAGTCTTACCAATGACAATGAGCATCTTGGAGACAGTGCTGTTTCTGCCAGTGACGTTGTTGAAGGACACACAGGTGTACTCCCCATGACTGGCTAAGGTCAGTGGGTCAGTCTCATACACTGAGCCAGTCTCCACCTGGGAGCCATTGAAGAACCAGCTGAACTGGCTGGGAGGCTGAGAGGAGGCAGAGCAGTTGAAGGTCACGATGTGTCCTGTCATTGCTATATCTGGACTAGTTACATCAGGTTTCTCTGGTCCATCTGTTAAAAACAAGACAGTATGGTTAGCCTTATGGTCTTACTATTTTGTCAAAGAATAGTAAGTATGTAGCCTTAGAACAGCTCATAGGTGCAGGAGCCTATATCTTGTTAATGTTGCATGTTGCAGTTTGATGTATAAGTACATCCCCTGGACAGGACACTATTTTTTTACGGGCCCTTACCCCCAATATATCTCCTCAGTGCTGAGTGCCAAGTAAAGACACATTGGGTCCCATTCTTACAGTCGTTGGTATGACTCATCCAGGGATCAAGCTCCCAGTGGTGGAAAAATAACCCAATTGTCATACTCAAGTAAAAAATTTAAAAAAAAGTCATCCAGTAAAAAAACTACTTGAGTAAAAGTCTAAAAGTATTTGGTTTTAAATCTACTTAAGTATCAATTGTAAATGTGATTGCTAAAATATGCTTCAACTTCATAGGGCTAGGCCCCTTTTTTGTCAATTTCCACCTGAATGACCTGCCCAGAGTAAACTGCCTGTTGCTCAGGCCCTGAAGCCAGGATACGCATATAATAGGTACCATTGGAAAGAAAACACTTTGAAGTGTTTAGAAATGTGAAACTAATGTAGGAAAATATAACACAATAGACATGGTAGGAGAAAAGACAAAGACAAACCAACCGGAATTTCTTTACTTTTTAGAGACTCATAAAGGTCATATTGACAATTAGCTCCCTGGATGCAATTCCTATGGCTTCCACAGGGTGTCAGCAGTGTATGTTCAAGGTTTCAGACTTGTAATTTCAAAAACGAATAAGAAATATCAGTTTTAGTACAGGGACACAGTCTTGGAAATTCGTGTTTGCGCGTGCCATGAAGACAGGATGCACCTGCTAAAATCGATTTCCTATTGAACATTCTTCTTTCCGTAAGAAATATTATAGTTTGATTACTTTTTAGGGTATCTGAGGAGTGAATATACATTTATTTTGACTTGTTGAAACAAAGTTTAGAGGTAGATTTTTGGATTCTTTTCTCTGCATGTGGAACGAGTGGATTACTCAAATCGATGACGCCAACTAAACTGACTTTTTGGGATATAAAGAAGGATTTTATCTAACAAAACAACTCTACATGTTATAGCTGGGACCCTTTGGATGACAAATCAGAGGAAGATTTTCAAAAAGTAAGTAAATATTGAATCGCTATTTGTGAATTTCTCAAACCTGTGCTGTGGAAAATATTTTTTTTGTGGGGCGCCATCCTCAAACAATTGCATTTCATGTTTTTGCTGTAATAGCTACTGTAAATCGAACAGTGCAGTTAGATTAACAAGAATTAAAGCTTTCAACCGATGGAAGAGACGTATATGTTAACAAACCAGACGGGACGATTTTCTTGTTTAAAAATATTGCAGATAGCCAGGGGCAAACTCAAACATCATGTACAAACCAGGCATTTGTGTTTAGTGAGTCCACCAGATCAGTGGCAGTAGGGATGACCAGGCATGTTCTGTTGATAAGTGCATGAATTGTACCATTTCTCTGTCCTGCTTAGCATTCAAAATGTAACAAGTACTTTCGGGTGTCAGGGAAAATGTAAGGAGTAAAAAGTACATCATTTTATTTAGGATTGTAAGGAGTAAAAAGTACATCATTTTATTTAGGATTGTAGTGGAGTAAAAGTTGTCCAAAATATAAATAGTAAAGTAAAGTACAGATACCCCAAAAAATGACATAAGTACTACTTTAAAGTATTTTTTACTTAAGTACTTTACACCTCTGCAAGCTCCCAACCTTCTAATCTCAGGGCGGATACTCTAACTACAAGGCCACTGAATTGGTTTTATCAGACAAAGATGACCAGCTCTTGTAATACTCACAGTTCACCACAAGCGTGTATGTCATGCTGGTCTTGTTACTGACAGCATTAAAGGCCTCACAGAGATATTCTCCACTGTCAGAAAACTGGATTGGGTTGATAACCATTGTCTTGTTGTCCGTAGAGAAGAATGTTCTGTTGTTTAGGGAGATGACCTGGCCGTTAATCAACCAGTGAATGTAGTCTACAGGTCCAGTCACCTCACACCGCAGAGTGAACGACTGATCCAGTATCGGTGGCTTCCCATCACGGTTCAACGACACCGCTGAAATCGGCTCTATGGGTGGAAAAAATACCATTATATAACTTTGTATTCATAACCATCAATAATCTAATATTCACTACCAACTATACGACATTTCGGAACGATGAATGTTGCCTCACCCACAATCTTTATCATTGTGGTCATGGTGGCGTATCGGAGTGTGACATTGTTGTGGGCTAAGCAGGCGTAACTTCCTGTCTGGTTCTCCCTGGTGTTCTGCAGGCTCAGCTGTGGACTTTGCTCGTTGAGGAACACCCCATTAAACCTCCACTTGTAGGACACAGCGGGTTTGGACTGAGCGGAGCAGGACAGAGTGATGACAGAGCCCATCATGTAGGCTGTATGTCCTATGATCATCTCAGGAACTACCATCATGGTGAGTTTACTTGGGCCATCTATGGGAGGAACGAATAACAATGAAGTGTTGGGTAAACATTACCTAGAATATGTTTCCGTCCTGCTCTATTGTGCAAGCTGAGGAACTAAACACAGTGTACTCATGATCCATGCAAATAATGACCTGGATCATGTGGACACGGAGGAATGATTTGGGATGAAAATAGGCATATTACATCATTGCATAGAATGCTGGCTCTCAATGACAAGGTACAATCCATGTCTGTTGTGTATGACTCATGTGTACTGCATACTCTGACACTCACATCTAACATTGAGGCCAATGGGCTGGCTGGTGCCATTGCTGATTCCATTGATGACCTCACATCTGAACGGCCCTTCATCGTATCGTGTCACACTGACTATGGAGAGAGTGCTGTTCCCAACACCAAGCTGAACTCGGTCACTGGCTGCAACCTCTGAGCTGCCATTCATCCAGCGGTAGGAGAGGGAGGTACCAGAGGAGACGGAGCAGGTGAAAATAGCAGTGTCGTTTAATTCCACTAGATCAGTGGCGTTGGCTCTTAGAGTCACGTTTGAAATGGGCTCTGTGGGTGAGAGAGTAGATGGCAGTCAAGATAAGATGGATGTGTCTCAAGAAAGGGTTTTGTGTGTGTTACTGAATTACAACTATGTAGTTGCTATTTCTTTCACACTGTAACACTTGTTTTGGAAATCAATCTAAATATGCTATTTTGTTTACTTATCATAAAGACCAGGTTTCGTGATTGAGCCCTGTTAAGCCCTTAGTGTCTTTGAAAACGTAAAACGTAAAATGTATTGTGTACGTCTTATCTGAAATTGAAAAGAACAGTTTGCTCATACTCTGTGATCTGTATAAGGTATTATGAAGGTCAACTTCACTATAGGTTCAGAAAACATAGACATTTTTAAGAGTTAGCTTTCCATGTCAGGAAAATTACTTTTATTATTATGACAGAGATTAATCATTGATAGATAATGTATTTGCATCAGTGGAGGCTGCTGAGGGGAGAACGGCTCATAATAATGGCTGGAATGGAATGGTATCAAAAACATGGTTTTCATATGTTTGATACCATTCCATTCACTTCATTACACTCAATTCCAGCCATTATTATTAGCTATCCTTCCCTTGTCAGCCTCCTCTGATGTGCAAGCATGTTTGCATGTGAACCTGCGTGCAAGTAAGTATGTGAATGGGCAAGTAAGTGTGCAGGTGAGCATGTGTGCGAGGAAGTGACCGTGTGTGCCATTGAGAGGGAGTCTACCATCATAGAAAGCTAAACAGACAGGCAGAGGTCAGTTCCTTACCCTGGACAGACAAGGTCACCACAGCGGTCAGGACTGGCTCCATTCCCTGCACGGTATACAGACCTGAGTCGTTGAGTTGGAGAGAGCTTATGGACAGCTCTGCGGAGGAGCGGTTGAATGAGACTCTGCCTTGATAACTTGTACTCACACTACTGCCACCAGGATAGAAAAGTACAATGGTTGTAGTTTCATATGACCAGGTCCCTATGTTGATGGAGCTTTGAGGAACTAGGTTCAGGGTGACATTACTGCCCACAGCTAAGGGGTTCATCGAGGGAACCACCACCTGGCCAGAGACATCTAGAAGAGGATGGATTGATGAGTTTAGTTCATATTTTGAGATATTATTAATCAGTACAAAATTCTTTAAAGTCCTTTAAATATTTTAATTGAAATTAATCAAATCTTCAGACTATGTCACTTTAACAGAAATATAAGCTTTTGTTTTCAAATTAGCGTCTTCAAGTTGAACGCACAATTTACAACATGACCTAGTATCTATGTCTAATGTCTACTCTAGACATTGGTTGGTTTTCAATGTCAAATAAATAGAAACCTTCATCTTTCTGACTTGATACTGTTTGACTGAAGTGCATCAACCAAACAGAGACATTTGAACAACCTGTTACTTATCTAACAAAGCGTGTGTGACTTATTGCACAAATAAGCATCAATATATTTCCAGAACGAGCTTATCATCCAACGTACCTGTATTGAAGTTGAGCAGCACCAGGATGAGAACCCACACCAGAGGATGGTCCATAGTTCTGCCACTTATCAAACACCACGGATCAGAAGTGAACGGGACACTTTCCTATGAACCAAATGACTGTCCAGACTTCTTGATAAATCCAAACATGTCGATACTGCACAGTCACAGTCTCCTCTCAATCAGCAAATATTTATTCAGGGTAATGTAATGGTGCTGGAGTCAGGTGGTGCAAACGTACCTACCCACCCTACCTGTCGCCAGAACACACACACACACACACACCTACCCAACTACCCACGCCCTGGTATGCCCACATACATTTTTCCCACTGTGTTTTTTGTTGACACACAGGCTTGTTTTCATGGTTTACTGTAAATCTGATCAACTCTGTCTTTCCTATACAGGTCCTGGGAGAAGGCTGGATGGTACATGGCCAATGAGGCCGGGGATAGGTCCTCTGATGCTGTCGAAACTCATGATCCATCCACAGCGGCTAAGGCAATGTGCGCTCATAAGACACTGTTCCCATTGAACCTGTCAAGAAAACACTTTCAGTGCCGTGAAAAGTATTTGCCCCCTTTCTGATTTTCTATATTTTTGCATAGTTTTGATATTGAATGTTATCAGATCTTCAATCGAAACCCAATTCTAAAAAAGGGAACCTGAGTTTACAAATAACAAAATAAATTGATACTTATTTTATTTATTTAATTTAAAAAGATATGCAGCACCCAATTCCCCTGTGTGAAAAAGTAATTGCTCCTTTACACTCAATAACTGGTTGTGCCACCTTTATTTTACCAGGCAAGTCAGTTAAGAACAAATTCTTATTTTCAATGACGGCCTGGGTTAACTGCCTGTTCAGGGGCAGAACGACAGATTTGTACCTTGTCAGCTCGGGGGTTTGAACTCGCAACCTTCTGGTTACTAGTCCAACGCTCTAACCACTAGGCTACCCTGCCCTAGCTGCAATGACTACAACCAAACGCTTCCTGTAGTTGATCAGTCTCTCACCTCGTTTTGGAGGAATTTTGGCCCACTCTTCCATCCAGAACTGCTTTAACTCAGAGACCTTTTGGAGTTTTCAAGCATGAACTGCTCGTTTCAAGTCCTGCCACAGCATCTCAATTGGGATTAGGTCTGGACTTTGACTAGGCCATTCCAAAACATCAAATTGTGTTCTGCAACATTGTCTTACAGCCAGATGGCCTGACATTCTCCTGTAGAATTCTCTGATAGAGAGCAGAATTCATGGTTCCCTCTGTTAAGGCAAGTCGTCCAGATCCTGAGGCACCAAAGCATCTCCAAACCATCACACTACCGCTATCATGCTTGACCATTGGTATGAGGATCTTACTGTGGAATGCAGTGTTTGGTTTTCGCCAGGCATAATGGGACCCATCTCGTCCAAAAAGGTATACATAGAACATTCTTCCAAAATCTTGATGATCATTCAGATGTATCCAAATGATTGTTGGCAAACTTGAATCAACGTTTTGGATGACATGGGTCCCATCAAGACTCTTCCTGGGCAATCGGGGAAGAAGGGCCTTGGTCAGTGAGGTGACCAAGAACCCGATGGTCACTCTGTCAGAGCTCCAGAGTTCCTCTGTGTAGATTGGTATAACCTTTGCAAAAGGCACCTAAAATTTCTCAGACCATAAAGATACAAGATTCTCTGGTCTGATGAAACCAAGACTGAACTCTTTGGCCTGAATGCCAAGCGTCGCGTCTGGAGGAAACCTGGCACTATCCTTTCTGTGAAGCATGGTGGAGGTAACATCATGCTGTGGGGATGTTTTTCAGCGGCAAGGACTGGGAGACTAGTCAGGAAAGGGAAAGGGAAAGATGAACGGCGCAAAGTACAGAGAGATCCTTGATGAAAATCTGCTCCAGAGTGCTCAGGGCCTCCGACTGGGGCAACAGTTTAACTTCCAACAAGACAATTTGTCATGTCCTGACCTTAGTTCCTTTTTTTATGTCTCTATTTTAGGTTGGTCGGGGCGTGAGTTGGGGTGGGCATTCTATGTTTTGTTCTATGTTTGTATTTCTATGTGTTTGGCCTGGTATGGTTCCCAATCAGAGGCAGCTGTCAATTGTTGTCTCTGATTGAGAATCGTACTTAGGCAGCCTGGTTTCGCCCTTGAGTTGGGGGTAGTTGTTTTCTGTCTCTGTATCTGTACCAGACAGGACTGTTTTGTTTGTTCTGTTTTGTTCTTTTTGTTCTAGTGTTCAGTGTAAATAAAAGATCATGAACACGTACCACTCTGTACCTTGATCCTCTCCTTCTTCCACCAACGACAACCGTTACACAATGACCCTAAGTACACAGTGAAGACAACACAGGAGTGGCTTCGGGACAAGTCTCTGAATGTTCTTGAGTGGCTCAGCCAGAGCCCAGACTTGAACCCTATCGAACATCTCTGGAGAGACCTGAAAATAGCTGTGCAGCGACGCTCCCTATCCAACTTGACAGAACTTCATAGGATCTGCAGAGAAGAGCGGGAGAAACTCCCCAAGTACAGGTTTGTGAAGCTTGTAGCGTCATACCCAAGAAGAATCGAGGCTGAAATCACTGCAAACAGTGCTTCAACAAAGTATTGAGTAAAGGGTCTGAATACTTACTGTATGTAAATGTCTTTGTCATTAGGGGTATTGTGTGTAGATTGAGGGGATTTTTTTTTTTTAAATACATTTTTGAATAGGGCTGTAACGTAACAAAATGTGTAAAAGGTCAAGGGGTCTGAATACTTTCTCAATGCACTGTACATGTACAAATAAATACTGTACATGTACAAATATTCCCATATAGGTACAATTTCCATATACATATTAATATATAGTTAAGCAGTAATGCTCAGGCACTATTCAATTCAATTCAAATGGGCTTTATTGGCATGGGAAACATGTTTACATAGGCAAATCAAGTTAAATAAACAATAAACAAAAGTGAGAAGACACAAAACATAAAAAACGATTTGAAATTAACTTTAAATATTGCACTCACAAAAGTTCAAATATAGACATTTCAAGTCCTATTTCACCATTTAATAGAAAGAAAAAAATATTATAAAAAAGCTTTTTCTTCTGGAACCCTTCTTGAATTCCAAAGAATCATCAAAGAACCCTTTGAAGGATGGTGAAACGTTTTTCGGTAGAACCCTTTGAAGGATGGTGAAACGTTTTTCGGTAGAACCCTTTGAAGGATGGTGAAACGTTTTTCGGTAGAACCCTTTGAAGGATGGTGAAACGTTTTTCGGTAGAACCCTTTGAAGGATGGTGAAACGTTTTTCGGTAGAACCCTTTGAAAGATGGTGAAACGTTTTTCGGTAGAACCCTTTGAAGGATGGTAAAACGTTTTTCGGTAGAACCCTTTGAAGGATGGTGAAACGTTTTTCGGTAGAACCCTTTGAAGGATGGTGAAACGTTTTTCGGTAGAACCCTTTGAAGAATGGTGAAACGTTTTTCGGTAGAACCCTTTGAAGGATGGTGAAACGTTTTTCGGTAGAACCCTTTGCCTTACAAAGAACCCTCGTCTTCCAAAGATGGTTCTTCAGATGAAAATGGTTATTGGCAGAACCATATCCCTTAGTAAAGAACCCTTTTGGAACTCTTTTGTCTAAGAGTGTATACTGTATGCCATCTACATCAAAGCTTGTTGCAGTCTTTTTATTACTGCATGTTTGGTCATGGACTGCTTCACACTCAGTAATATTGACTGGGATTTAATAGAGACATGAATCCATCTGTCACTCTGTTTACAGTTTATTATACAAACCCACTAACCACAGGATCTGCCTCCACACTCATCACACTAGTCACTGTTTACTGTATCTACACGGTCCAGCAGTAAATAACTTTTCTAAGGTCAGACATACATACCGTAACCATCCAGGTCTGGAGAGATGAAGAGGGTAGCGATACAAGGAAGTTGGAAATTTGCCAATTTCAATACTAATCTCTATACTTCCATAGTGGCTTGGGGTTTTGATGTAAATGTACATTACAGTGCCTTGCAAAATTATTAATCCTTTTTGGCGTTTTTCCTATTATGTTGCATTTCAACCTGTAATTTATGTCACGACAGATTTCCTCTTCGTCTGAAGAGGAGTAACAGGGATCGGACCAAAACGCAGCGTGGTATATGTTTTCAATGGTGATTTTAATAAACAGAGAACACTTGAACTATACAAAACAATAAACGAACAACGACCGTGAAGCTATATACGAAATGTGCTGACACAAGCAGCTAACATAGACAATCACCCACAACCTACAATGACAAAACAGGCTACCTAAATATGGTTTCCAATCAGAGACAATGACTAACACCTGCCTCTGATTGAGAACCATATCAGGCCAAACACAGAAACAGACAAACTAGACATACAACATAGAATGCCCATTCAGATCACACCCTGACCAAACAAAACATATAAACATACCAAGCAAACTATGATCAGGGAGTGACAGTACGCGCACCAGGGACACCGTGTGCGATCCCTTCCAGCCACTGGACTGAGGGGCGGCTCCGGACTGAGGGGCGGCTCCGGACTGAGGGGCGGCTCCGGACTGAGGGGCGGCTCCTGACTGAGGGGCGGCTCATGACTGAGGGGCGGCTCCGGACTGAAGGGCGGCTCAGGACTGGCTGACGGCTCTGGCGGCTCCTTGCTGGCTGGCGGCTCCTGGCTGGCTGACGGCTCTGGCGGCTCCTGGCTGGCTGGCGGCTCGGGCTGCTCCGGACAGACGGGAGACTCTGGCAGCTCCGGACAGACGGGAGACTCTGGCAGCTCCGGACAGACGGGAGACTCTGGCAGCTCCGGACAGACGGGAGACTCTGGCAGCTCCGGACTTGAGGGAGACTCTGGCAGCTCCGGACTTGAGGGAGACTCTGGCAGCTCCGGACAGGAGGGAGACTCTGGCAGCTCCGGACAGGAGGGAGACTCTGGCAGCTCCGGACAGGAGGGAGACTCTGGCAGCACTGGAGAGGAGGAAGCACCTGTAGGCAGAAGACGGAGAGACAGCCTGGTGCGGGCGGCTGCCACCGGAGGGCTGGTGTGTGGAGGTGGCACTGGATAGACCGGACCGTGCAGGCGCACTGGAGCTCTTGAGCACCGAGCCTGCCCAACCTTACCTGGTTGCATGCTCCCGGTAGCCAGGCCAGTGCGGCGAGGTGGAATAGCCCACACTGGGCTGTGCTGGCGAACTGGGGACACCATGCGTAAGGCTGGTGCCATGTACACCGGCCCAAGGAGACGCACTGGAGACCAGATGCGTAGAGCCGGCTTCATGGCACGTGGCTCGATGCCCACTCTAGCCCGGCTGATACGAGGAGCTGGAATGTACCGCACCGGGCTATGCACCCGCACCGGGGACACCGTGTGCTCCACAGCATAACACTGTGCCTGCCCGGTCCCTCTCGCTCTCCGGTAAGCACAGGCAGTTGGCGCAGGTCTCCTACCTGGCTTCGCCTCACTCCCTGTGTGCCTCCCCCCAATACATTTTTGGGGCTGCCTCTCGGGCTTCCTTGCCAGCCGTGTTCCCTCGTATCGCTGGCTGCTCTCTCCGGCTGCCTCTGCTCTCCTAGCTGCCTCCACCTGTTCCCATGGGAGGCGATCCCTTCCAGCCAGGATATCCTCCCATGTGTAGCAACCCTTGCCATCCAAAACGTCCTCCCATGTCCAGGAGTCCTGACATCGCTGCTGCCCGTTACCACACCGCTTGGTCCTTTTGTGGTGGGTGATTCTGTCACGACAGATTTCCTCTTCGTCTGAAGAGGAGTAACAGGGATCGGACCAAAACGCAGCGTGGTATGTGTTCATCGTGAATTTAATAAACAGAGAACACTTGAACAAACTATACAAAACAATAAACGAACAACGACCGTGAAGCTATATACGAAATGTGCTGACACAAGCAACTAACATAGACAATCACCCATAACCCACAATGACAAAACAGGCTACCTAAATATGGTTCCCAATCAGAGATAATGACTAACACCTGCCACTGGTTGAGATCCATATCAGGACAAACACAGAAACAGACAAACTAGACATACAACATAGAATGCCCACTCAGATCACACCCTGACCAAACAAAACATATTAACATACAAAGCAAACTATGGTCAGGGCGTGACAATTTAGATGGATTTTGATTTCATGTAATGGACATACACAAAATAGTCAGATTATTTCACTTATAATTCACTGTATCACAATTCCAGTGGGTCAGAAGTTTACATACACTAAGTCGACTGTGCCTCTAAAGGCCTACCTTCAAACTCTGTGCCTCATTGCTTGACATCATGGGAAAATCAAGAGAAATCAGCTCAAGTCTGGTTCATCCTTGGGAGCAATTTCCAAACACTTGAAGGTACCACATTCATCTGTACAAACAATAGTACGCAAGTATAAACACCATGAGCGTTATGACCGCGACCATGATGGATGCGAGGCAACTGCACATGGGGACAAATATCATACTTTTTGGAGAAATGTCCTCTGGTCTGACGAAACTAAAATAGAACTGTTTGGCCATAATGACCATCTTCATGATTGGAGGAAAAAGTGGAAGAGTGGCCAGAAGAATACCATCCCAACCGTGAAGCACGGGGGTGGCAGCGGGGGTGGCAGCATCATGTTGTGGGGGTGCTTTGCTGCAGTAGGGACTGGTGCACTTCACAAAATAAATGACATCATGAGGTAGGAAAATGATGTGCAAGCAAGGAGGCCTACAAACCTGACTCAGTTACACCAGCACTGTCAGGAGGAATGGGCCAAAATTAACCAAACATATTGTGGGATGCTTGTGGAAGGCTACCCAAATCGTTTGACCCAAGTTAAACAAGTTAAAGGCAATGCTACCAAATACTAATTGAGTGTATGTAAAATTCTGACCCACTGGGAATGTAATGAAATTAATAAAAGCTGAAATAAATCCTTCTCTCTACTATTATTCTGACATTTCACATTCTTAAAATAAAGTTGCGATCCTAACTGGCCTAAGACAGGGAATTGTTACTAGGATTAAATGTCAGGAATAGTGAAAAACTGAGTTTAAATGTAGTTGGCTAAGGTGTATGTAAACTCCCTACTTCAACTGTATATACACCTAATCTGAAAGGCCCCAGAGTCTGCAGCACCACTAAGCAAGGCGCACCACTAAGCAAGCGGCACCATGAAGACCAAAGAGCTCTCCAAACAGGTCAGGGAAAAGGTTTTGGAGAAGTACAGATCAGGGCTATAAAAAATTATCAGAAACTTTGAACATCCCACGGAGCACCATTAAATCATTATTAAAAATGGAAAGAATATGGCACCACAACAAACCTGCCAACAGTTGGCCGCCCACCAAGACTTACAGACCAGGCAATGAGGGCATTAATCAGAGAGGCAACAAAGAGACCGAAGATATCCCCAAAGAAGCTGCATAGCTCCACAGAGGAGATTGGAGTATCTGTCTACTTTAAGCCATACACTCTACAGAGCTGGGCTTAATGGAAGAGTGGTGAGAAAAAAGCCATTGCTTAAAAGAAAAAATAAGCAAACACCACTTTGTTGTTTGTCAAAAGGCATGAGGGAGACTCACCAAACACATGGAAGAAGGTTCTCGGGTCAGACGAGACTAAAAATGAGCTTTTGGCCATCAAGGAGAACGCTATGTCTGGCACAAACTCAACACCTCTCATCACCCCGAGAACTCCAAAAACATCCCCACAGTGAAACATGGCGGTGGCAGGATCATGCTGTGGGGATGTTTTTCATCTGCAGGGATTGGGAAACTGGTCAGAATTGAAGGAACGATGGATGGCGCTAAATACAGGGAAATTCTTGAGGAAAACCTATTTCAGTCTTCCAGAGATTTGAGACTGGGACGGAGGTTCACCTTCCAGCAGGACAATGACCCTAAGCATACTGCTGAAGCAACACCTGAGTAGTTTAAGGGGAAACATTTAAATGTCTTGGAATGGCCTAGTCAAAGCCCAGACCTCAATCCAATTGAGAATCTGTCGTATGACTTAACGATTGCTGTACACCAGCGGAACCCATCCAACTTGAAGGAGCTGGAGCAGTTTTGCCTTGAAGGATGGGCAAAAATCCCAGTGGCTAGATGTGCCAAGCTTATAGATACATACCCCAAGAGACTTGCAGCTGTAATAGCTGCAAAAGGTGTCTCCACACAGTATTGACTTTGGGGGATGAATAGTTATGCACGCTGAAGTTTTATTTCTTGTTTGTTTCACAAGAAAAAATCTTCAAAGTGGTAGGCATGTTGTGTAAATCAAATGATACAAACACCCCAAAAAATATTTTAATTTAAATTCCAGGTTGTAAGGCAACAAAATTGGAAAAATGCCAAGGGGGTGAATACTTTCGCAGGTCACTGTAGTACATCACAGGTGTCAGACACGATAGATGTGTTAAATTGTATCTGGGACTAGAACCCACATCCCACTCGAAAGAGAGTAACACACCTCAAAACACACAAGGTCACCTTTATGCACAAAGTGTGTCAAGCTGTGACGCACTGGCTATTGCACCACAGCAAATGAAGGACTCACAGTGTAAACTTTGATTATGCTCTTTATACAGGATACAGTGAGCTCCAAAAGTATTGGGACAATGACAAATGTTTTGTTGTTTTGGCTCTGTACTAAAGCACTTTGGATTTTAAATGATACCCTCATAGTCATTGTATTTTCTATTGGGCACAAAATAATCTAAAACACAACCAAAACAAACAGCAAATGCATCCAACAAGTTTGTAGAGTTACACAATTGATGTAATCATTGCATGCTAGGAATATGGGACCAAATACTCAACTTTTGACTACTTTTAATACTCATAGGTGAATTTGTCCCAATACTTTTGGTCCCCTAAAATGGAGGGGACTATATACAAAAAGTGCTGTAATTTCTTAACGATGTACCCTATATGGAAAAGTGTTGGAGTACAGAGCCAAAACAACAACAAATGTGTCACTGTCCAAATACTTTTGGAGCTCACTGTATATCTCACTATCTAACCAAACACAGACTATATTTAGTAGTAGTAGTAGTATCGGGTGTCTGGGTGTTACTACTGGGCATGAGTGCCAAAAACAAGATAATTACCACATATAATTATTGTAATTCTGTGGATAATCATTAGAGCTAAAGTTATAATTTTAAGGTATTTAATAGTTGCTTCCAATAATACTATGTCATGAGTTTTTGTTTGTCTGTAAAGCTAAAAACATCCATAACTTGGTGACCATCTTTGTGTTCCTGACAGGTAAATGGCATTCGTCTGAATAATGGTATAGTGGTTCCACCCCCAGCAGATTCAGCTCACATGCAGGGTTGTTGTGAAGAGTAATTCCTTATGACTGTCACCAACACGTTGACAGATGTAAACACTGAACAGGGTCAAGGGCATATAGAACACTGCTTTATATCTATGATTAAGGGTTTGAAGTGTGTGATGCTTGGAACTTATTTTATCATAATCTATACTGTCTCAAATGAGGTATGCTTTATGACTGTTTTCAGTCAGCTCATAGCAATAAGGAATAGGAGTGATGTGTTAGTATTGTTCTGTTAAATAAACACATACCTTTCCTTTCCATATACTGTAGAACATGTTGCATGAATGCACTGTGTACCATTATTGAACAGTCAGATTTATTGAAAATAATAGTTTGTTTAAAACAACTTTATCAAAACAATTAAGAACTTTATATTCAAATCAGAGTCATATTCCAGCAAGAATGCTTGATACACTTTGGTTATTCCACCAGGTCTCGAGCAAATTACAGTACTGAGAGGTGTTGAAATACTGTACATGATATATGATTCTTCATTGTGATACTAATCTGGAAGAATAAATCTTCAATAATGAAAAAAGACAATGAAGGATGTTTTGCTAAAATGTTCAGATAAATAATTCCATCGACAGCATGATAGTGGAATGAGAGATATATTCTGTATCAGGATGCAATTACAGCAGAAATGTTCCTTCTCAGGATGACAGGTCCAGAAATCTGTGGAAAATATTTGTAAGACATTGTGAAAGAGTCATGTGTCAGTTTCACTCCTGTAAATACCATGGTATTCTTCTCTGTTAATATTTGACAAGATACAGTTGAAGTAGGAAGTTTACATTAACCTGAGCATTTTAGCCTTTTTCAAGATAATCCATCCACCTGACAGGTGCGGCATATTAAGACAATGATTTAACAGCATGATCATTACACAGGTGCCTCTTGTGTTTCCCTAAGTTTTACTCCTGTAAATACCATCGTGATGATGAGTGATGCCGTGTTTTAAATAACATCATAGTGGTTAAATATATTTCTACACATTTTTCATTCTTCTCTGTAAATATTTGAATGGATAGATATTTGACTAGATTAATATGGTGCAATGTATTCTCTCGTTCTAAATACAGTGAGTGTACAAAACATCAGGAACACCTTCCTAATATTGAATTGCACCCTCAAACTGTTGCCCTGGCAGCTACTACCATACCCCATTCAAAGGCACTTAAATATGGTCTCTTACCCATTGACCCTCTGAATGGCACACATGCACAATACATGTCTCAAGGCTTAAAAATCCTTCTATAACCTGTCTCTTCCCCTTCATTCTATACTGATTGAAGTGGATTTAACAAGTAACATCAATAAGGGATAATAGCTTTCACCTGGATTCACCTGGTCAGTCTATGTCATGGAAAGAGCAGTTCTTAATGTTTTGTATACTCAGTTGAAGCCAGTGGGGACACACACCCTTCTGATATCATAGCCATTATACATCATCACAAGAAGCACACTGTGGTCTGACATTGAACACGAGTGACCATGTTCGGTTATATCAACATCTATGACATTATTTCACCATATTATAAAACTCTTTCAGTCAATTACATCATTTTATTCACATTGCCCTGGCCCATGGAACTACGTAAGTGAAATGCATGTTTGAATAATTATCTTTTATGGGTTCACTTAACTAAATACATTTTTTGGTCTGTGAGACTTGCTTGTCCATTGACGTTCAGATGAGGACCCTGGCCAATGAGGAGAGGAGGAGAAGGAGCCAGACACTAACCCCCAGCTGTACTGACACTGACCCACAGCTGATGGTGATCTGTCTGGTGACGTTGATGTAGCTCATGGTTCTGTTGTTGAAAGCCAGGCAGGAGCTTAGGCCACTCTGGCTCTCCACAGCACTGTATAGCTTCAGATCTGGATTTGTCCCATTCAGCTGGTTCCCATTGAAAGCCCATTGAAACTCAGCCTGAGGGTTGGACTGGGCAGAGCAGGACATGGTCAGAGTAGACCTGATTAGGAAAGAGGTAGTGGTGTGTCGGGAGATATGCATTACAGTCATGACTCGGCAAACAGTGTCTATGGAAATGTAGTAGATACCCAATGAGGCCTGGTGGTAGAGAGGAACCAGACACTTAAAGGGATATTCAGGGAGCCGATGTGTTATAGAACAAAATCAATTGATCATGATAAATCATACATCATTGGCCATTTGATTGTAGTGTGTCACGAGAATTTTCAATCCCAATGATGATAACAATCACTATAGCTTTGACCAATTCCCCCTAGGTTGTAAAGCTAGGGTTAATAAGAATTAGGCAAAGACTCAGATTCTGCAAACGGTTCGTTGTAGTTTATTCATGAGAGCTCTAAAAATCATATAATGCGCATAGCCTTTTATATAACCCCTACAAGCGCCTACAAGTCTACAAGCACATCTGTTCCTCCCTGGGTGGAGGGACTTTATCTCCTGTCCTTGGTCTCACAGTACCAAAACATGTCTGTTGTCAGTTCCTCTTTATCACACACAAACACAATGTTCCAATTGTCTCACAATATTCTAGAATTATGTCTAAACACATTGTCTAAGCTTCTGTAACTATTAGGGTGAAATACTTTAGTCATTTACTCTTAATGTCATTCAGATTCTCTTATTATTACATTAAACATATAAATTCCCTTATCATAGTGTCACTCCCAAATCACTGTAAAGAGTCAAAGCTTGACATGTGGACTGCAGCCAATATATGTGAATTCATCAAGTAGAGTTAGTGTGCATACTCTCATACTCACAGCTGATACTGAGATGTAGAGGCTCAGTGGTTCCAGTACTGGCGGTGTTGAAAGCATTACAGCTAAACGGCCCATCGTTTAGCTGTACTGTTCCCATCACTAAGCTGTTCCCATCACTAAGCTGAATTCCATTACTGGCTGTGACTTCGGCCATTCAGCCAGCGGTAAGAGAGGGAGGAGCCAGAGAAAGATCAAAACAGACTGACAGAGCTTTGAATTCCAAAAGTTGTTGGCCACCAGTCTCACAGCAGAAACAGGTTCTGAGAGAGAGAGAGTGATTGTTACAGGGAAAGAAAGAGAGGGAAAACACATAACAGAAACCAGAGGGAACACCATGCGGGAAAAGGGACAAAGACAACCTGTTTCCATTACGCCCATTCTTTTAGTGGAGTTTGTTGGTGTCAGCCCATCTTTAGGCCATACTTGTCTGTAGCCATGATGACTTGCAGAATCCTATCTAAATGTGTTATAGTCCTTTAAGTAGTGGTGGAAAAAGTCTGAGACCAGCCACCCAGACAGCTGATGAAACTGAGGAGTATTTCTGTCTGTAATAAAGCCCTTTTGTTGGGAAAACCTCATTCTGACTGGCTGGGCCTGGCCCCCAAGTAGGTAGGCCTGTGCCCCTCCCAGGCCTAGTAATGGCTGTGCCCCTGCCAATTCATTAGGGCCTCAATTGACTGATTTCCTTACATGAACTGTAACTCAGTAAAATTGTTGAAATTGTTGCATGTAGCGTTTATATTTTTGTTCAGGTTAGATTGAAGCGTTCAATCTATCAATCTATTTTATTATTTTGTTGAGCAAGGGTTTTTAACATACTGTCTAAAGACAAAAGAGAAGCTGCATGTATCTAATTATAGACAAGTTGACTGACTAACAAATAGCCTACCAAAATGTCAGAAATTACAAGCAGAAACATACTGCATATAAATCAGGCAACAAAAATGTCCTACACCCTCTGTCAAAAAATCATTCTTCCATCTTTGACTGTAGCCTACAGTGCATTTTCTATATTTGCGGGTTAGGGTTGGGTGTGGGCCTCAGATTTTCACTTCATCACATATAGTCGGGCGGTTACAAATATTTATTAGTGCATTCAGACCCCTTGACTTTTTCCACATTTAGTTACTTTACAGCCATTTTCTAAAATGTATGAATTAAATAAAAAATTCATCAATCTACACACAATATCTCATAATGACAAAGCGCCAACAGGTTTTTAGATTTTTTTGCGCATTTATAAAAAATAAAAACAGAAATACCTTATTTACGTAAGTATTCAGACCCTTTCCTATGAGACTCAAATCAAATCAAATTGTATTTGTCACATAGACATGGTTAGCAGATGTTAATGCGAGTGTAGTGAAATGCTTCTGTAAACATAATTAAAGTGACACTATATAGAGTGGCATTGTATAAAGTGACTAGTGATCCATTTATTAAAGTGGCCAGTGATTGGGTCTCAATGTAGGTAGCAGCCTCTCTGAGTTAGTAATCGCTGTTTAGCAGTCTGATGGCCTTGAGATAGAAGCTGTTTTTCAGTCTCTCGGTCACAGCTTTGATGCACCTGTACTGACCTCACCTTCTGGATGGTAGCGGTGTGAGCAGGCAGTTGATCGGGTGGTTGATGTCCTTGATGATCTTTTTGGCCTTCCTGTGACATCGGTGTTGTAGGTGTCATGGAGGGCAGGTAGTTTGCCCCTCGGTGATGCACTGTGCAGACCCCACCACGGTTGAGTGAGGTGCAGTTGCCATACCAGGCTGTGATATAGCCCGACAGGACGCTCTCGATTGTGCATCTGTAAAACTTTGTCAGGGTTTTGGGTGACAAGCCAAATTTCTTCAGCCTCCTGTGGTGGACCATTTCAGTTTGTCTGTGATGTGTACGCTGAGGAACTTAAAACTTTCTACCTTCTCCACTGCTGTCCCTTCAATGTGGATAGGGGGGTGCTCCCTCTGCTGTTTCTTGAAGTTTTTTTTTTTTTTCCTGACACCACACTCCAAGTGCCTTCACCTCCTTCCTGTAGGCTGTCTCGTCGTTGTTGGTAATCAAGCCCATTACTGTTGTGTTGTCTGCAAACATGATGATTGAGTTGGCATGCATGGCCACGCAGTTGTGGATGAACAGGGAGTACAGGAGGTGGCTGAGCACGCATCATTGTGGGGCCCCAGTGTTGAGGGTTGTTTCCTACCTTCGCCAGCTGGGGATGGCCTGTCAAGTCCAGGACCCAATTGCACAGGGTGGGGTTGAGACCCAGGGCCTCCAGGTTGATGATGAGCTTGGATGGTACTATGGTGTAGAATGCTGAGCTGTAGTCAATGAACGGCATTCTTACACAGGTATTCCTTTTGTCCAGATGGGATAGGGCAGTGTGCAGTGTGCAGTGTGATGGCGATTGCTTCATCTGTGGACCTGTTTGGGAGTATACAAACTGAAGTGGGTCTAGGGTGGCTGGTAGGGTGGAGGTGATATGATCCTTGACTAGTCTCTCAAAGCACTTCATGATGACAGAAGTGAGTGCTATGGTGCGGTAGTCATTTAGTTTAGTTACCTTTGCATTCTTGCGAACAGGAACATTGGTATCCATCTTGATGCATGTGGGGACAGCAGACTGGGATAGGGAGCGATTGAATATGTCCGTAAACACACCAGCCAGCTGGTCTGCCATTGCTGGGATGCCGTAGACGGGATGCCACCTGGGCCAACTCATGTCAGCCACAGAGAAGGAGGGGGGGTGCAGTCCTTGTTAGGGGGCCGCGGCGGTGGCACTGCATTAACCTGAAAGCGGGCAAAGAAGGTGTTTAGTTTGTCTGGAAGCGTGACGTCGTTGTCCGTTACGTGGTTGGATTTATTTTTGTAGTCTTGATTTCCTGTAGACCCTGCCACATACAGTTGAAGTCGGAAGTTTACATACACTTAGGTTGGAGTCATTAACTTGTTATGGCTGCAATACCCCTATCGGGATAAGTGTCATCAACAACTGCTGAATAGCATAGCGCTACATACAATAAATATTACTATAAATATTTATATTCATGAAATCACAAGTGCAATATAGGAAAACAGAGCTTAGCCTTTTGTTAATCCACCTGTCGTGTCAGATTTTGAAATTTTGCTTTACAGCGAAAGCAATCCAAGCGTTTGTGTAAGTTTATCGATCACACGATAAAACATTAAGAACACTTAGCATCAGGTAGCTCGATCACGAAAATCAGAAAAGCAATCAAATTAATCGTTTACCTTTGATGATCTTTGCATGTTTTCACTCACGAGACTCCCAGTTACACAACAAATGTTCCGTTTGTTCCATAAAGATGATTTTTATATCCAAAATACCTCAGTTTGTTTGTCGCGTTATGTTCAGAAGTCCACTGGAAAGAGAGGTCACGACAATGCAGATGAAAATTCCAAATTGTTTCCATAATGTCCACAGAAACATGTCAAACGTTTTTTATAATCAATCCTCAGGTTGTTTTTAAAATATATAATCGACAATATATCAACCGCAAATGTCTTTCACAGTAGGAGAGGGGAATACAATGGCTGTCCAAATTCTGTTGCGCAAGCAAATCTCATGTGACCACTTGACGCGATGTTATCGTTCTGGCTCATTTTTCAAAATAAAAGCCTGAAACTATGTCTGAAGACTTTTGACACCTTGAGGAAGCGATAGGAAAAGGAATCTAGTTCATATCCCTTTAAATCTAGCAAAGGGAGGCTATGGAACATGTAGTTTTCAAAATAGAAGCCACTTCCTGTTTTGATTTTCCTCAGGGTTTCGCCTGCAATATCAGTTCTGTTATACTCACAGACAATATTTTGACAGTTTTGGAAACTTTAGAGTGCTTTCTATCCAATACTATTAATAATATGCATATATTAGGAACTGAGACTGAGGTGCTGGCCGTTTACAATGGCACCTTTTCATCCAAGCTACTCAATACTGCCCCTGCAGCCATATAAAGTTAAAACTCATTTTTCAACCACAAATTTCTTGTTAACAAATGATAGTTTTGGCAAGTCAGTTAAGACATCTACTTTGTGCATGACACAAGTAATTTTTCCAACAATTGTTTACAGACAGATTATTTCACTGTATCACAATTCCAGTGGGTCAGTGGAGTTTACATACACTATGTTGACTGTGCCTTTAAACAGCTTGGAAAATTCCAGAATATGAAGTCATGGCTTTAGAAGTTTCTGATAGGCTAATTGACATAATTTGAGTTAATTGGAGGTGTATCTGTGGATGTATTTCAAGGCCTACCTTCAAACTCAGTGCCTCTTTGCTTGACGTCATAGGAAAATCAAAAGAAATCAGCCAAGACCTCCTTCATCCTTGGGAGCAATTTCCAAACGTCTGAAGGTATCACATTCATATGAACAAACAATAGTATGCATGACCCCAAGCATACCTCAAAAGTTGTGGAAAAATGGCTTATTAAGGACAACAAAGTCAATGAATTGGAGTGACCATCACAAAGCCCTGACCTCAATCCTATAGAAAATGTGTGGGCAGAACTGAAAAAGTGTGTGCGAGCAAGGAGGCCTACAAACCTGACTCAGTTACACCAGCCCTGTCAGGAGGAATGGGCCAAAATTAACCAAACTATTATGGGAAGCTTTTGGAAGGCTACCCAAAATGTTTGACCCAAGTTAAACAATTTAAAGGCAATGCTACCAAATACTAATTGAGTGTATGTAAGAGAGAATACAGTAGACGGCACACGAAAAACGTGTGATTTATGACCCTACTTTAGGGGTCAGGTGTGTATGCCCATATATGGGCATACTGCAGGACATCCTGTCAGGAAGTTCTCATGCTCTCTAGGGAGTGCCCATATATGTACATCCTGTCAGGAAGTTCTCACGCTTTAGATTGAGTGTTTATTTATCCAGATAGTAGGGTGTGTTTGAACATTTCAAAGAGCATGGAACCCCTTGTTGTGGTGACCTGTTGTCTGTTGGCTGTTGTCTGTGAAACAGGAATGTCCGGGGTTATTGTGGGCAGCCGCATTAAAAATAAGAGCTGAACACTACAAGCAACCTCGATAAACCCCAGAACACTAAACAAGAAATTAAACATGGATTTTGTGATCAGTGACACACACGTGATGACCGTAACAACGGAAGCAGGACCTCGGTGGAAACATAGAGAAGGGCCGAGTAATAAGCATCAATATATGATGCGCCAAAAAAGTGGTTTCTAAATATGTATAGAACCCAAATACCCTCCTCCGCAACTTCGCTGAAAGATCAAGTGTTGATGTCTAATGGACAGTGTCATGACGTTGGCCTGTGGGTAAGGTTTATGACCCCCCCATAAATACCTTTCTCCCTTCCCTCTCTCTTGACTCCACAGAGGGACTCTTGAATAGCCTTTGTTAAACAGAGAGTCTGGGAACACCAAATATTTTGGGAATAGGACAAGTTGAAAATATGCGTTGGTACTTAATGAATATGATGTCAGTTCGGTTGTCATTTGAGACATTATGACTGATGACAGGACGACCTAAACTGTATCTGGGAAAGTCTACACATTATAGTTATTAGATTCACATGAAATTGTTGTGCAATTCAAATGTTTAAATATACAATTATTGGTGAAAAGATTAAATGTAATTTTAGCTTCCAAATTAGAGATTTGGGTTTTCATAAGGTTAGGGCTCTGCTCAATCAGTGGCCCACCCCTGTGAAGAGACATGGGCTATAAACTATGAAACACACCCTTCTCCCGCCACTATGTAAGCCCTTGACGAAAATGTAACCTCCTGTTCCGCGTACATTAGGATGACGGTCCGATGTCAGAAGAATTCAGATAATATCTACAGAACGAAGCCAACCTCAGCGTGAGCTTTGGTTGCGAATGGTATGAACTTTGAACTCTTATTCGCTACAGAAGTGATACCTCCTAGCCGCTGAGTTATCAGCGGCCGCTGTAAACGTGGGCTAGGAGAGGACAGACAGAGTATCCCGTCTACCACCAAATGATGACACTACAACGTTTCCCGTTCACCACCAGAGACACTCTTCAAAGGACAAAGGACACTGTTGGGCAACACGGCCATCCATCTACCACCAACCTATTGAAGCGCAGCTCAGAGTAAATATTTATTGCATTTTTCTTTTCCAAATGGGCAGTAATTTAGAATGCATAGGATATTGTATTTACGATAGCACAGCTTCTCCCTTTGTTCCTCAGTCTTCCCACTCTTTCACTCAAACCCAACCAACTTTCCGTTGTGTAACCAGCTGTCATATCTGCTCCGTCCGCCAGGGAAGTTTTCCTTTATGACGTAATTTGTAATCAATGTATGGTTCATTCTGTGTATTTGTAATTCTGTGTGATTAGTTAGGTATTTAGTAAATAAATAATTAAACCCAATTTTGTATTGCTGAATCAACTTGTTAGCAAGGGTTCGTGATCAAGAATTTACAATTTTCAGATGAGACTGAAATTAGGTGACGATTAATATTGACTGCTATTGATGAAAAATATTACTAGGTCTTTAAGAGCTTATCCGTAAGATCTATAAATATTATTTTGTGGTGCCCCGACTCTCTAGTTAATTACATTTACATGATTAGCTCAATCAGGTAATATTAATTACAGAGAAAGGATTTTATAGAATAGCTGTCACGTTCTGACCTTAGTTCTTTTGTTATGTCTTTGTTTAGTATGGTCAGGGCGTGAGTTGGGTGGGTTATCTATGTTCCTTTTTCTATGTTTTGAGTTTCTGTGTTTGGCCTGGTATGGTTCTCAATCAGAGGCAGCTGTCTATCGTTGTCCCTGATTGAGAACCATACTTAGGTAGCCTGGTTTCACTTTTGAGTTGTGGGTGATTATTTTCCGTGTCAGTGTTTGTGCCACACGGGACTGTTTCGTTTGTGTCGTTCTTTCACTTTGTTATTTTGTATTTTGTTGTGTTCAGTTGTACATATTAAAATGGACACTTACCACACTGCAAATTGGTCCGATATCTCTTACTCCTCATCAGAAGAAGAGGACGAACGTTACAATAGCATGTCATATCAATTAATCCGGCATAGCCAAAGACACGACAACAGCTATGGGGTTATCTGTTTGATTTACCCGGCCTGTAGAGTGAAACTCTATACCCTCTGCCGATCCCTTTTTACCCTTGAAAGTCATGGTAGATACAAAAATAGTCAAATGAACCTCTGATTGATGATTAGTCTCAAAATCATAAAACACATATTTCTCTGAATGTTCATCTTCAGCCAAGGGCTGAATATAACACTTGTGTGGCACTTCTTGAACCACTTCAGCATCTCTGCTTTTCTGCTTTTTCCTTTACAGATTGGGCAATGTATGATTCCACACACATGAGGTTTAGGGCTGTCTATTTTAAGGTTGTAATTGCATTTTGAACATTTTGTCACGTTCTGACCATAGTTCTTTTGTGTTTTCTTTGTTTTAGTGTGGTCAGGGCGTGATGTTGGGTGGGCAGTCTATGTTTTCTGTTTCTTGTTTGGCCTGATATGGTTCTCAATCAGAGGCAGGTGTTAGTCATTGTCTCTGATTGGGAACAATATTTAAGTAGCCTGTTTTCTGTTGGGGTTTGTGGGTGGTTGTATTCAGTCTTTGTGTGTCTGCACCAGATAGAACTGTTTCGGTTGTCACTTTTGTTGTTTTGTAATTTGTGTTTGTAATCAGTTTTTTGATTATTATTAAATTAAGATGAACACTAACCACGCTGATCTTCGGTCCTCTCCTCCATCTCCAGACCACAACCGTTACAGAACCACCCACCAAAAAAGGACCAAGCAGCGTGGTAACGGTCAGCAGCAGCAACAGCTGCAGGAGAATCAATGATACTTGGAGAGATGGACTTGGGAGGAGATTCTGGACGCAAAGGACCCTGGACTCAGCTAGGGGAATATTGCCGTCCCAAAGCAGAGCTGGAGGCAGCGAAAGCAGAGAGGCGCCAGTATGAGGAGGCAGCACGGCAGCGTGGCTGGAAGCCCGAGAGGCAGCCCCAAAAATGTATTGGGGGGGTACACAGGGAGTGTGGCGAAGCCAGGTAGGAGACCTGCACCAACTTCCTGTGCTTACCGGAGAGAGAGAGGAACCGGGCAGGTACCGTGTTATGCGGTGGAGCGCACTGTGTCCCCGGTGCGTGTGCATAGCCCGGTTCGGTACATTCCAGCTCCTCGTATCGGCCGGCTAGAGTGGGCATCGAGCCAGGTGCCATGAAGCCGGCTCTACGCATCTGGTCTCCAGTGCGTCTCCTCGGGCCGGCGTACATGGCACCTGCCTTACGCATGGTGTCTCCGGTTCGCCAGCACAGCCCAAATGTGGGCTATTCCACCTCGCCGCACTGGCCTGGCTACGGGAGCATTCAACCAGGTAAGGTTGGGCAGGCTCGGTGCTCAAGATCACCAGTGCGGCGTCACGGTCCGGTCTATCCGGTGCCACCTCCACGCACCGGCCCTCCGGTGGCAGCCCCCCGCACCAGGCTGTCTCTCCGTCTCATCCCTACAGGTGCTCCCGCCTGTCCAGCGCTGCCAGAGCCTTCCTCCTGCCCAGCGCTGCCAGAGTCTCCCGTCTGTCCTGAGCCGCCAGAGTCTCCCGTCTGTCCTGTGCCGCCAGAGTCTCCCGTCTGTCCTGTGCCGCCAGAGTCTCCCGTCTGTCTTGAGCCGCCAGAGTCTCCCGTCTGTCCTGAGCCGTGAGTCAGCCAGGAACCGCCAGAGCCGTCAGCCAGCCAGGAGCTGCCAGAGCCGTCAGCCAGCCAGGACCTGCCAGAGCCGTCAGCCAGCCAGGACCTGCCAGAGCCTACAGCCAGCCAGGACCTGCCAGAGCCTTCAGCCTGCCAGGAGCTGCCAGCGCCGTCAGCCAGCCAGGAGCTGCCAGAGCCGTCAGCCAGTCCGGAGCTGCCACTCAGTCCGGAGGTGCCCCTCAGTCCGGAGGTGCCCCTCAGTCCGGAGGTGCCCCTCAGTCCGGAGGTGCCCCTTAGTCCGGAGGTGCCCCTTAGTCCGGAGCTGCCCCTCAGTCCGGAGCTGCCCCTCAGTCCGGAGCTGCCCCTCAGTCCGGAGCTGCCCCTCAGTTCGGAGCTGCCCCTCAGTCCGGAGCTGCCCCTCAGTCCAGAGGCGCTCCTCAGTCCAGTGGGGCCTTTATTAGGGTCTTAGACCCAAGGTCGGAGGCGAGGGTCGCCTCTCTAAAGAGGCCCTTGAAGAGGGAAATGACTATGGTGGAGTGGGGTCCACGTCCCGCGCCAGAGCCGCCACCTCGGCCAGATGCCCACCCAGACCCTCCCCTTTAGGTTTAGGATTTGCGGCCGGAGTCCGCACCTTAGGGGGGGTACTGCCACACTCTGACCATTATTTGCGTTGTTTGTTTCTATGTTTTGTTTGGTCCGTCTACCTTGTTGTCATATGAGTGGGCATTCTATGTTGCATGTCTAGTTAGTCTGTTTCTATGTGTTTTGTTCTGATATGGTTCTCAATCAGTGGCAAGTGTTTGTCGTTGTCTCTGATTGGGAACCATATTTAGGTAGCCTGTTTTGTATTGTGGTTCGTGGGTTATTGTCTATGTTATGTTGCATGTTAGCACAGTGTTTTGATAGCAGTCACGTTCGTCTTGTTAGTTTGTTTCGTTTGTTTAGTGTACTTCGTGTTTTTCGTCAATCATTAAAGTATGCATTCACACCACGCTGCGCTTCGTTCTACTCTATACGGCGATCGTGACAGTAAGGCATGAATTATATTTTTATTTCTGTGTTTTGTGTCCCGTCTGCAGGGTTGAAATATGGTTTCTCTCTTCGTTTACGGAGGTGCTATCCTCAGATAATAGCATAATTTGCTTTCTCCGAAAAGCCTTTTGCATGTGTGATTTAATGAAAGTTAGATTTTTATAGTAATGTATTGGAATTTGGCGCTCTGCATTTTCCCTGTCTTTTGGCCAGGTGGGACGCTACATATCCCAGAGAGGTTAAAATCCCCAGCTACAATAAATGCAGCCTCAGGATGTATGGTTTTCAGTTCTCATATAATCCAGTGAAGTTCCTTGATGGCCGTGTTGGCGTCTGCTTGAGGGGGAATGTACACAGCTGTGACTATAACTGACGAGAATTCTCTTGGTAGGTAAAATGGCCGGCATTTGATTGTAAGGAATTCTAGATTGGGTGTGTCACAACTTCCGCCGAAGTCGCTTCCTCTCCTTGTTCGGGCGGCGTTCGGCGATTGACGTCACCGGCTTTCTAGCCATCGCTGCTCCATTTTTCATATATCCATTTGTCTTGTCTTGTTTTCATACACACCTGGTTTTCATTTCCCCAATCGATCTACTTGTATTCAACCCAACATGTTTCCCAACATGTTTTGTGTGTAACTGTTTTCATGTCAAGTGATGTTCGTTAAGCGCTTTACTATATTGTTCCGTTTTTTTTGAGCGCGTTTGTTTTGTTGTGCTCCCAGTTTGGAACTATAATAAAGTGCGCTTTATTTAATCATACTCTGCTCTCCTGCACCTGACTTCGTCTTCATACACATCCTGAGAGGGTGAGCAGAAGGACTTGAGTTCCTGTATGTTGTTTTGATAACACCATGATTCCTTAATCCTAAAGCATACACCCCTACCCTACCTCTTCCCAGAGAGATGTTTATCTCTGTCAGCGCGATGCATGCAGAAGCCTGGTGGCTGAACCAATTCCGACAACATATCCCGAGAGAGCCATGTTTCCATGAAACAGAGAATGTTGCAATCTCTGATGTCTCTCTGGAAGACAACCCTTGCTCGAATTCCGTCTACCTTGTTGTCAAGAGACTGGACATTGGCTTGTAGTATAGTCGAGAGCGGTGGGCGATGTGCCCGTCTACGGAGCCTGGTCAGGTGGCCGCCTCGTCAGCCCCTCTCTGCAACTTCGTTGTTTTTGGTCGACTACTGGAATTAGATTAATTGTCCTGGGTGGTGGTCCAAACAGAGGATCCGCTTCAGGAAAGTCATATTCCTGGTCATAATGTTGGTAAGTTGACTTTGCTCTTATATCCAATAGTTCCTCCCGGCTGTATGTAATAAGACTTAAGATTTCCTGGGGTAACAGTGTAAGAAATAATACATCAAAAAACTAAATACTGCATAGTTTGCCTAGGAACTCAAAGTGGGGCGACCATCTCTGTTGGCGCCATGAGGAGAGAAAATTGAGCTCAGGTGCATCCTGTTTCCATTGCTCATCGTTGAGCTGTTTCTACAACTTGATTGGAGTCCACCTGTGGTAAATTCAATTGATTGGACACACATCTCTCTATAAGGTCCAACAGTTGACAGTGCATGTCAGAGTAAAAACCAAGTCAGGTAGAAGGAATTGTCCGTAGAGCTCCGAGACAGATCTGGTGAAGGGTACCAAAAAATGTTTGCAGCATTGAAGATCCCCCAAGAACACAGAGCCTCCATCATTCTTAAATGGAAGAAGTTTGGAAACACCAAGACTCATCCTAGAGCTGGCTGTCAAGCCAAACTGAGCAATCAGGGGAGAAGTGCCTTGGTCATGGAGGTAACCAAGAACCAAATGGTCACTCTGATAGAGCTTCAGAGTTCCTCTGTGGAGATGGGAGAACCTTCCAGAAGGACAACCAAGGTTGAATTCTTTGGCCTGAATTGCAAAAGTTTTTGCTTTGTCATTATGGTGTATTGTGTGTAGATTGATGAACAAAAACTATGTAATACAATTTAGTATAAGACTGTAACGTAACAAAATGTGGAAAAAGTCAAGCAGTCTGTATACTTTCCGAACACACACAGGTGCACACTCAAACTGAACCAGTATTTCTAGACTGGCAGAATTGTTGTATTACACTTCAAGTCATGGTGGAAGCTAGGCTATCTTAACAGTAGTTGCAGTATAGACCCACAGGGCCTTCAGTAGTTGACTAATCTAACTATTTTAATAGTGAGCTGGGCTGATGTCTCTGATTCATCTATCACAGTGAGGGTTGAGGTGGCTGTGAGCTGAGGGCTGGTGCTCTGGACCACATAGACCCCTGAGTAGACCACCGTGATGGAGGTCAGGGTCAGAGTCCCCATGCGATGTCCACCGATGCCCTACCGTTGTGGCTCGGGAACATGGCCTGCTGGGCCCCGACCAGGTCAGGATCTGAGGGTCCCCCACAGTCCATCTGCCGCTTTGCAGCTGAGTGACCGGAAGCTGAAGCTCAGCACACCTGGAGAAGAGTGGAAAGATGGGTCTTTAGCATCCAGTGGTCAACAATCCTGGTCCTGGAATACAACAGGGTGTACCCACTTTTGTTCCTCTTCCAGCTAAACAGTTGCTGATTAAGACAGACATGAGCTTAATTCACAGTTTCTAGTAATTTTGAAGTCATATTATCACAATCAAATATGAATTTATGGTCACTAGTCTTTAACATGCAATATTTTGGGGCCATTTGTTAGAGTCTACCTGGTAAATACAACTTTGTAATTTATTTGGTAATGATATAATACAAATACAACAAACTATCTAGTATAAAACTGTATCCACTTTAGAACAAGTTGCGATTTCTAAATTCCCATTTTACTGTAAATGTCTCTATTTTACACTTTAATTTCTCCATCTTCTTTACAGTAAATGAAACTGAAACTTAACTCCCTGAGTTACTTGTAGTATTGAAAAATAAGACATTTTACCTTGTATCAAAGCCAATAAAAGAACATGTGGGACTCTTCCTCTTATCTCCCACATTGTGTTTAGGTGGTCTATGAGTGCTCCTACTCTTTTATATTAGTATTTAATACCTCAGGAAACAAGTTATAGTACTCATTCTTGTCAAACTACAAAAGCGGTCCCACATTTCGTAGTTTTCTTTCTACAAACATTTTCCTTGGTGGCATTGTGTGAATGACCAATTAGGGTAATCTGATTGACAATGGTGACAGAGAATGTGTGTGATCTCCGAGTCACCTATCTCCCTTTCATCCCTCCTGTCTGTCTCCTTCACACTTTTACAGAGTATGTAGCCTTATTGTGGCAATGGCATTGTAGTAAAGAATCATTACAAATATTTTCACAGATCAATTAGACATAAAAATACATATAAATAGTATTACTTCTATACTATTTAATTGTGTGTAGTTTAAGTCTATATTTTCTGACAACAGTTTTACTGTTTTGGAACAGGGCTACAGTCTCTTACAAAACACCATGACAACAAAATGTGTTAAATGTTTATAATGTAGTCAGCAAGTACAGAATAGAACGGTACATATTGTACATCAAGTATCATATTGGGGTGGCAGGTAGCCTAGAGGTAAGAGCGTTGGACTGGTAACTGAAAGGTTACAAGATCAAATCCCCGAGCTGACAAGGTACAAATCTGTCGCTCTGCCCCTGAACAAGGCAGTTAACCCACTGTTCCTAGGCCGTCATTGAAGAATTTGTTCTTAACTGACATGCCTAGATAAAATATATATATATATATATTGTGTCTGTGATATTGTAACATCATACAGTACATAATTTACATCCCCATTTCACAACTTTCACAAATATTGAGAAATCTCCCTCTGTTATTCCTGGCAGTGTTTGTGTAACAAGGCAAAACACATGCCTTTCACTTCTCCCAGGTCTACACCTGTAGAATTGTGGGGGCAGGTTCCAATCAGGGAACACCTGAGCACACCTATGTGGGTCTATGCCAGATCAGGTTTGATTGATGAACAGTGGAGGAAAAGGTATGCTGCCTGTCGTTATCTAACTGTCCAACCAAGGAGCATGAATAGAGGAACAAACTGGTCATGCGAAAGACACTCAGCTATTCTATGAAACCATTATAAGTACCCACATGCTGTATTACAACGCTCTCAGGTTGAGGGTAAGAGGTCAACATAGAGCCCTGAGAGAGTGAACAAGCACCCTATCATAACACCATCAAAACATGAGAGCTGAGTTGAACAGTGGGATATTGTACTAATCTCTATTCAGAGCCTGAATGTTCTGCCTGCTCATGTAACAAGTGTTGTATTTCATGTTATATATTTACACAACATCAGAACAGTTCCCATGTCTGATATTAGTGTACATTCCTTTTGGTGGTGTAAGTGCCCTTTTTAATGTCGCACACTTCCTTCTCCTGTGTTCCCCCCATAAGCATCCCCTGCCTTCTTACATCTTCCCTGTCTACCCTGTCTACTCTACACATGTAGAAGAGGTAGGTTACAGTGAAATTGTCCCATGGAAATCATAATCAATCCTTCCTAATATTGAGTAGCGCCCCATTTTGCCCTCAGAACAGTCTCAAATCGTCGGGGCATGGACTCTACAAGGTGTCGAAAGCATTCCACAGGCCCATGTTGACTCCAATGTTTCCCACAGTTGTGTCAAGTTGGCATGATGTCCTTTAGGTGTGTAGTATTCTTGATACACACAGGAAACTGTTGAGCACGAAAAACCCAGCAGCGTTGCAGTTCTTGACACACTCATACCGATGCGCCTGGCACCTACTACCGTATCCCGTTAGTAGGTGTCCCTGTACCCCGGCATTTAAACATTTTCTCTTGCTCATTCACCCTCTGAATGGCACACATACACAATCCATGTCTTAATTGTCTCAAGGCTTAAACATCCTCCTTTAACCTGCCCCCCCCCCCCTCTTCATCTACACTGATTGAAGTGGATATAGCAAGTTACATCAATAAGGAACCATAGCTTTCACCTGTATTCACCTAGTCAGTCTATGTTATCCTTTTTGGGATAAGGGGCAGCATTTTCACTTTTGGATGAATAGCGTGCCCAGAGTGAACTGCCTCCTACTCTGTCCCAGATGCTAATATATGCATAGTATTATTAGTATTTGATAGAAAACACTCTGAAGTTTCTAAAATTGTTTGAATGATGTCTGTGAGTATAACAGAACTCATATGGCAGGCGAAAACCTGAGAAAAATCCAACCAGGAAGTGGGACATTGAGGTTTGTAGTTTTTCAAAGCTTGGCCTACCGAATACACATTGAGTTCTGTGTGTATGTGTGGACATGAAGCTAGTGTTAGGGTTAGGGTCATGGTTAGGGATAGGCGCACTAACTACCAGATACTGTTTGAATAATGCTTTCACTTCCAATAGAATGCAAATGATGTGGTCATAAATAAAGGAGTGTATCAAAACAGATGTTTGAGTATGATGCATCCAGTATAGTTATGCTGTAAATGATAAATAAACCAATGGCATTGTGCCAGATGTAATGATAAATGAACGCCTCCTCATGTGCCATTTCCAGGTTTGAGGTTAGCTTCAATATCTACTTTGTGGTATTCTGGGTCCATGACAAATGGTGTCCATTGTTCAATTTCACCATATCATGCCCTGACCAAACAGGGTAGGCAAACATGGCCTGAGATTGAAATGGCCTTATCGCACAGAAATGGATTTGCCAACAAATACATTTGAATGTGTGCGATTGTGTTGGACATGGTGCTAGGACTGGCGTAAAGAGTTGTACAACTTGTACATCAGGTTAGCCTTTGCAATAAGTAGGCTACATTAGCTATATAAGCCTACACACTGACAGCCTACAGTATACTATCATGTTATGAAACGACTTCTGTGAATGTAGGTCAGGCTAGTCTCATAATACCACTCTCACATAAACAAGTGATGTTATGGTGTGAAGATAGTGTGATTATAACAGCAGCTTTTCATAGGACTTTTCCTTGAAGACAGCAGGGTTGTCTCTGCTCCCTAGTGAGGGGAGGGACAGTACAGTGTACTCTGCTGGTATGTCTGGCAGTGGATCTGGAGGTATGCTGGCTACGCCAATCAAAGACCAAAGTTGACAACTCCATACAGAGACAGCTATCTCTTACCACACTCATTTGGGAGTTTATTTTACAAGGTCATCTCGACAACAACAAAGATAATAATAATACAGTAGGTGTTGCAAAAAATAAAATATTACATAGATAACATCAATATGTACGTTTTGTTATTTTCTCATCGTTACCCACTGCATGTGGATGATAAACATAATTCACTGGAAACTTCCAATGACTCAACTATCATTATCCCACAACAGAGGAAACATTCTTATTCCCTTATATTCTTACTCTGAGAAACAAGCATTCTTATTGGACAGGATTAAGAGTTTCAAAACGTTGGTTCCTGTTTTATTATTCGTTCTGAAGGTGAACCTGAACTCATTCAATGTTCTCCTCTGTCCTTCCCATCGTCTGTAGCCTTATAGCGCCCCTCCTAGGGATCAAGGAGGAACAGCAGTCCCATACAGAGGACCAGTCCTAAAACTCCAGTCAGCCTCACTGTTTCAGATCCTGATACTGTGGGTCCTGCATAAGGGAACAATAACATGACTTCAGTCTGGGATGTTGGAGATGATGGAAACTGTCTAAAACAGTATTTTACCATGTAGTACGCAGGTCTTCTAGCTAGGTTAAAAAACAAAGCATTTCGATTTAAATATTTAGATTTAACAGTACCTACAACTGGGTTTAAGCATGAGTTAATACATTTTGTATCCAGATAACTTGGTGATAATAGTGTAGGAATATTTTATGAGGGATATTATTATATAAGGTGAAGTGTAGTGTAGTTTTACAGTATGGTGAATCAGTTCGTATGGTGAATCAGTTCGTATGGTGAATCAGTTCGATAATCAATTACTATCTACCTTTATGCATGGCTGAATGAATGTGGTCAGTTCACCATTAAATCTGCCAAAGAGTAATCAGTCTCCATCCTGGGTTTGTCTAGAGAGTCATTTCTTTACGATCTAAAGAACCCTCAAACAATCACAAAACTGCCATTGCAAGAATTGATTCTGCAGTGAAGCTTAATTTGATCAAACATTAAAACGGGAGTGACTACCTGTGACCTTCACTGTCTTGGAGGCCTCTGCAGAGCGTCCAGCTGCTGTGTTCTCCACCACACAGGTGAAGTTCTGTACCGTACCAGGTACCGACGGGATCCATTTCAGGATATTCTTCCTCACAGAGAGGTAGGCGCTAGTAAGGATACCCCCCCTCAATGGCCAGCGGATGGAGCAGTCCAGGTCGACAGTGCAGTTCACCTGGCAGGTAAAGGTGTATTCCCTCCCAGGCAACACTGTGTCAGGGCCACTGATACTAACACTCCAATGATCAACTGTCAATCAGCAAAGGAAGAAAATGTATATTTTGTTGAAGGAAAATTGGACAGGATCACCCATATTCACTGATTCTCTCAAATGAAGCGTAGGCGTTACATCTTATACTCACAGTTTAGCAGGTAGCCCAAGCTTATGACCTTGCTTTCAGCCATGTTTGCCATGGTCACCTCGCACTGATAGAAGCCACCATCAGAGGGCAGCAGGGAGTTGAAGTGGAGGGAGGTGTTGTGTTCCAACAGGTTTATCCTGGCGTCTGGAGCTACAACCTGGCCGTCTTTGTACCAAAGCACTGGCAGGCCTGGGAAGGAGCCGCTACAGTCCAGGCTGAAGGACTGGTTGAGAATGGGGAGAGAGAGCTGTGGGCTGGGCCTCACGGACACTGAGCCTGGAACACACAGAAGGGAGATCCAGAGGTGTGATTGGTGGGACGGTTAGGGTTAGGAATCTGAGGCATATTCAATCCGGGCAGAAAGCTGGTTTTCCATATTGTCACGGCCCCTCCTCTGCATTGCAGGGGCGGTTCCTCCTGAAGGCAGAGGAGGGTCATTAGTGATTGGAGCCACCTGGGCTCAGGGTATTTAAACTGCTTCACTAACCACTCTTGTCTCTCTCTCTGCTCCTCCGGGTATGATCCTGTTTTGTTTGTTCCTTTGTAGTTTTACTTAGTTTTCACTCAGTCAAATTCACACACACAGATTCACGCATCCCTGCACTTTACATACACACTACATTATGATACTTTCACACCTCATTCCTTTTTCTTTAAAGTTAATAGTTTTGGTTTATAATAAAGAACCTTTTTGACTGGCCTATACCTGTTCGTGTCCCCTCATTTTTGCCACAGGCTATGAGCCGGCCTGTGACAATATGAACTGAGTTCGGTCGGTCATTGTGGTAAATAAAGTTAGATGCCAATCGCTATATAAAGACCAAAGAGGAAAAAGCCTGGAAGGTGGAGAGATGACTAGAAATGATTCAGTTGATAATTTTATGTGTGTATTAATTGTAGAGGACCTTGTGCATTTCAGGCAAAATAACAACTCAACATTTATATCCCAGGACAAATTAGCTGGAAAAAGCAAGCTAGCTAAATAGGGCAAATTAGCTAGCAACTCCAAGCTAGCTAGCTAAATTGCCATAAATGTTTAATGCTTTTCAATCTGTCACCAAATTAATATAATTGGTTCAGAGTTTGTTTTGATACTTCAACCTGCGTGTCGTGATCGTGTTCAGTGTGGGAGGACAAAATCAATTTGCGCACTATGGCGCACGTGCACGGCCAAGATTGTGGTTATGCTCTTTGAGCTCCCACTCTCTGTGTTGACCGCAGTACACTGCAGCTCCACAATGCGGTCCAGACCTTCTGGGGTCCAGGTAAACTCACTCCCATTGAAAGTGCGCCCCTTCAGCAGCCAGGTGTAGGTGCATCCTGGGATGCAGTTGGAGGTACAGGTGAAGGTCGTCTTGTATCCATCTCTCACCCGACCCAAGCCCATGTCGCAATATTATAACAAAATAACAAACACAATGCCAAACACTATGATACTAAACATATAGTAAAATGTGTCTCTATATAATTGCGAGTTAACATAATTCCTTTGGTAGTAATGATAAGAGATTAGAGGTAGTCTTTGATTATTTCAGGTAGTTGGATACTCACTAGGATTAGGAGATGCTGCTGAGACACTGGTAGGATCAAGGCCTCCTGGAGATATACATGAGAGAGAGAGAGGGGGAGAGAGAGACAGAGGCAGAAAGGACGAGAAAAGATAGAGACTTCATTAAAGCGGCAATCAGCAGGAAAAACAATAACAAAGCTGAAGCCCCACCCCTGGATCAGTAAAAAACAGAGGGATGGGGCTGGAGATATCAAACCACTCTAATTCATAGACAGAGCTATGAATGTAAGGACTGATCATCCAAGATATCGAAATTATAGTTGTGACCATGTTGTGAGGCTATACAGTTTGTTTGCATTTGCATTTTTTTTTTAAAACATTGGATTAAAACAAGCTTATTTGTGCGGTTCTGATGGGGAACGACAGCTGAACTAAGCTCATGAAGCATTTTAAAGTTATATTCTTCAAGAATCAATGGGTACATATCATTCATTCATTTACATTCAAGTCCAAAAATGGTGTAGCAGCTGCTGACTGCCACTTTAAGGGCATCATACAACCTGATGAGCTGTATCTGAATAATGTTGTTTGACTCATGTGAGTGGCTAACAATTGGCCCTATATGTTGTACAATGATCACACTGAAATTGTGACTTTGTGTGTGTGCATGTGTGTGAATGACTTTATTCTTATTTTTGTGTCAAATCGACATTTGCCGGCTCATCCGTTATGGATTTAATTGACTGAATGATTCAGTCATTTGTATATATGTGTGAATTAAATATTGTGTGTGTGTGTGTGTGTGTGTGTGTGTGTGTGTGTGTGTGTGTGTGTGTGTGTGTGTGTGTGTGTGTGTGTGTGTGTGTGTGTGTGTGTGTGTGTGTGTGTGTCTGAGACCCCTTACCTGTCAGTGTCAGTACCAACACAGTGTAGAAAGTCTTCAAATAGAATTCCATAGTATTACCCCCCGAGTCTTCTACCACTCTCTGTGGCCACCCAAAATATGTGGACACCTTTATATCTTCATTAGAACAGGAAGTAAGTATTGTGTTGACATACTGTAAAGTCTTGGATTTCAACATTTGAGTCACAAAATTGGGATTTATTCATACATTCTTTAGTCACGTCTCAGCCATCTTGTGCTAAGAAACCTTGAGTAGAGATTCCAGGTTGCTAAAACATTTTTGTTTTATTTCCTTACCTTACTCAAAGAGTAGGCTGGTTTAAATGATAGTGTAGTAAGTAGTAAGTATTGGCAGAGTTCAGACTTGTGTAAAATGCCTTCCTTTGTCCTTCATGACTGCTGCTGATTCCAAAATGTCCTGTTGCCCCAAAGCAGAATGTTTCAGTTGACGACCATCATTAGTTGATTTAATTGAATCATGTGTGTTAGAGTTGGGCTGGAAAAAAAGCCTACACACTACCCTGTAGTCAACCCCTGTGGTTTGTATATGATATCCCCCTGGTTAACTGGGTCACTGGAGTTCTTTACTGATCACGTTCCCTGACCTCTTGGCAATACTGTGGTAGTCAGTGACAAAACTGACTGGACGTTACCCTCAATGTAATCTAGTTCCCCTGCTGTGCCCAGTAGCCCGGGGACGAGGTTACCGTCACTGTAATCTAGTTCCCCTGCTGTGCCCAGTAGCCCGGGGACGAGGTTACCGTCACTGTAATCTAGTTCCCCTGCTGTGCCCAGTAGCCCGGGGACGAGGTTACCGTCGATGTAATCTAGTTCCCCTGCTGTGCCCATTAGCTCGGTGACGAGGTTACCGTCACTGTAATCTAGTTCCCCTGCTGTGCCCAGTAGCCCGGGGACGAGGTTACCGTCAATGTAATCTAGTTCCCCTGCTGTGCCCAGTAGCCCGGGGATGAGGTTACCGTCACTGTAATCTAGTTCCCCTGCTGTGCCCAGTAGCCCGGGGACGAGGTTACTGTCACTGTAATCTAGTTCCCCTGCTGTGCCCAGTAGCCCGGGGACGAGGTTACTGTCACTGTAATCTAGTTCCCCTGCTGTGCCCAGTAGCCCGGGGACGAGGTTACCGTCACTGTAATCTAGTTCCCCTGCTGTGCCCAGTAGCCCGGGGACGAGGTTACCGTCACTGTGATCTAGTTCCCCTGCTGTGCCCAGTAGCCCGGGGATGAGGTTACCGTCACTGTAATCTAGTTCCCCTGCTGTGCCCAGTAGCCCGGGGACGAGGTTACCGTCACTGTGATCTAGTTCCCCTGCTGTGCCCAGTAGCCCGGGGACGAGGTTACCGTCACTGTAATCTAGTTCCCCTGCTGTGCCCAGTAGCCCGGGGATGAGGTTACCGTCGATGTAATCTAGTTCCCCTGCTGTGCCCAGTAGCCCGGGGATGAGGTTACCGTCGATGTAATCTAGTTCCCCTGCTGTGCCCAGTAGCCCGGGGATGAGGTTACCGTCACTGTAATCTAGTTCCCCTGCTGTGCCCAGTAGCCCGGGGACGAGGTTACTGTCACTGTAATCTAGTTCCCCTGCTGTGCCCAGTAGCCCGGGGATGAGGTTACTGTCACTGTAATCTAGTTCCCCTGCTGTGCCCAGTAGCTCGGGGACGAGGTTACCGTCACTGTAATCTAGTTCCCCTGCTGTGCCCAGTAGCCCGGGGACGAGGTTACCGTCACTGTAATCTAGTTCCCCTGCTGTGCCCAGTAGCCCGGGGACGAGGTTACCGTCAATGTAATCTAGTTCCCCTGCTGTGCCCAGTAGTTCGGGGATGAGGTTACCGTCACTGTGATCTAGTTCCCCTGCTGTGCCCAGTAGCCCGGGGATGAGGTTACTGTCGATGTAATCTAGTTCCCCTGCTGTGCCCAGTAGCCCGGGGATGAGGTTACCGTCACTGTAATCTAGTTCCCCTGCTGTGCCCAGTAGCCCGGGGACGAGGTTACCGTCAATGTAATCTAGTTCCCCTGCTGTGCCCAGTAGGCCGGGGACGAGGTTACCGTCACTGTAATCTAGTTCCCCTGCTGTGCCCAGTAGCCCGGGGACGAGGTTACCGTCACTGTAATCTAGTTCCCCTGCTGTGCCCAGTAGCCCGGGGACGAGGTTACCGTCACTGTAATCTAGTTCCCCTGCCGTGCCCAGTAGCCCGGGGATGAGGTTACCGTCACTGTAATCTAGTTCCCCTGCTGTGCCCAGTAGCCCGGGGATGAGGTTATCGTCAATGTAATCTAGTTCCCCTGCTGTGCCCAGTAGCCCGGGGATGAGGTTACCGTCGATGTAATCTAGTTCCCCTGCTTTGCCCAGTAGCTCGGGGATGAGGTTACCGTCACTGTAATCTAGTTCCCCTGCTGTGCCCAGTAGCCCGGGGACGAGGTTACCGTCAATGTAATCTAGTTCCCCTGCTGTGCCCAGTAGCCTGGGGACGAGGTTACCGTCACTGTAATCTAGTTCCCCTGCTGTGCCCAGTAGCCCGGGGACGATGTTACCGTCACTGTAATCTAGTTCCCCTGCCGTGCCCAGTAGCCCGGGGATGAGGTTACCGTCACTGTAATCTAGTTCCCCTGCTGTGCCCAGTAGCCCGGGGATGAGGTTATCGTCAATGTAATCTAGTTCCCCTGCTGTGCCCAGTAGCCCGGGGATGAGGTTACCGTCGATGTAATCTAGTTCCCCTGCTTTGCCCAGTAGCTCGGTGACGAGGTTACCGTCACTGTAATCTAGTTCCCCTGCTGTGCCCAGTAGCCCGGGGATGAGGTTACCGTCAATGTAATCTAGTTCCCCTGCTGTGCCCAGTAGCCCGGGGATGAGGTTACCGTCACTGTAATCTAGTTCCCCTGCTGTGCCCAGTAGCCCGGGGATGAGGTTACCGTCACTGTAATCTAGTTCCCCTGCTGTGCCCAGTAGCTCGGGGACGAGGTTACCGTCAATGTAATCTAGTTCCCCTGCTGTGCCCAGTAGCCCGGGGACGAGGTTACCGTCAATGTAATCTAGTTCCCCTGCTTTGCCCAGTAGCTCGGGGACGAGGTTACTGTCACTGTAATCTAGTTCCCCTGCTGTGCCCAGTAGCCCGGGGACGAGGTTACCGTCACTGTAATCTAGTTCCCCTGCTGTGCCCAGTAGCCGGGGGACGAGGTTACTGTCACTGTGATCTAGTTCCCCTGCTGTGTGCAGTAGCCCGGGGATGAGGTTACCGTCACTGTAATCTAGTTCCCCTGCTGTGCCCAGTAGCCCGGGGACGAGGTTACCGTCACTGTAATCTAGTTCCCCTGCTGTGCCCAGTAGCCCGGGGACGAGGTTACCGTCACTGTAATCTAGTTCCCCTGCTGTGCCCAGTAGCCGGGGGACGAGGTTACCGTCACTGTGATCTAGTTCCCCTGCTGTGCCCAGTAGCCCGGGGATGAGGTTACCGTCACTGTAATCTAGTTCCCCTGCTGTGCCCAGTAGCCCGGGGATGAGGTTACCGTCGATGTAATCTAGTTCCCCTGCTGTGCCCAGTAGCCCGGGGATGAGGTTACCGTCACTGTAATCTAGTTCCCCTGCTGTGCCCAGTAGCCCGGGGACGAGGTTACTGTCACTGTAATCTAGTTCCCCTGCTGTGCCCAGTAGCCCGGGGATGAGGTTACTGTCACTGTAATCTAGTTCCCCTGCTGTGCCCAGTAGCTCGGGGACGAGGTTACCGTCACTGTAATCTAGTTCCCCTGCTGTGCCCAGTAGCCCGGGGACGAGGTTACCGTCACTGTAATCTAGTTCCCCTGCTGTGCCCAGTAGCCCGGGGACGAGGTTACCGTCAATGTAATCTAGTTCCCCTGCTGTGCCCAGTAGTTCGGGGATGAGGTTACCGTCACTGTGATCTAGTTCCCCTGCTGTGCCCAGTAGCCCGGGGATGAGGTTACTGTCGATGTAATCTAGTTCCCCTGCTGTGCCCAGTAGCCCGGGGATGAGGTTACCGTCACTGTAATCTAGTTCCCCTGCTGTGCCCAGTAGCCCGGGGACGAGGTTACCGTCAATGTAATCTAGTTCCCCTGCTGTGCCCAGTAGCCCGGGGACGAGGTTACCGTCACTGTAATCTAGTTCCCCTGCTGTGCCCAGTAGCCCGGGGACGAGGTTACCGTCACTGTAATCTAGTTCCCCTGCCGTGCCCAGTAGCCCGGGGATGAGGTTACCGTCACTGTAATCTAGTTCCCCTGCTGTGCCCAGTAGCCCGGGGATGAGGTTATCGTCAATGTAATCTAGTTCCCCTGCTGTGCCCAGTAGCCCGGGGATGAGGTTACCGTCGATGTAATCTAGTTCCCCTGCTTTGCCCAGTAGCTCGGGGATGAGGTTACCGTCACTGTAATCTAGTTCCCCTGCTGTGCCCAGTAGCCCGGGGACGAGGTTACCGTCAATGTAATCTAGTTCCCCTGCTGTGCCCAGTAGCCTGGGGACGAGGTTACCGTCACTGTAATCTAGTTCCCCTGCTGTGCCCAGTAGCCCGGGGACGAGGTTACCGTCACTGTAATCTAGTTCCCCTGCCGTGCCCAGTAGCCCGGGGATGAGGTTACCGTCACTGTAATCTAGTTCCCCTGCTGTGCCCAGTAGCCCGGGGATGAGGTTATCGTCAATGTAATCTAGTTCCCCTGCTGTGCCCAGTAGCCCGGGGATGAGGTTACCGTCGATGTAATCTAGTTCCCCTGCTTTGCCCAGTAGCTCGGTGACGAGGTTACCGTCACTGTAATCTAGTTCCCCTGCTGTGCCCAGTAGCCCGGGGATGAGGTTACCGTCAATGTAATCTAGTTCCCCTGCTGTGCCCAGTAGCCCGGGGACGAGGTTACCGTCACTGTAATCTAGTTCCCCTGCTGTGCCCAGTAGCCGGGGGACGAGGTTACTGTCACTGTGATCTAGTTCCCCTGCTGTGTGCAGTAGCCCGGGGATGAGGTTACCGTCACTGTAATCTAGTTCCCCTGCTGTGCCCAGTAGCCCGGGGACGAGGTTACCGTCACTGTAATCTAGTTCCCCTGCTGTGTGCAGTAGCCCGGGGATGAGGTTACCGTCACTGTAATCTAGTTCCCCTGCTGTGCCCAGTAGCCCGGGGACGAGGTTACCGTCACTGTAATCTAGTTCCCCTGCTGTGCCCAGTAGCCCGGGGACGAGGTTACCGTCACTGTAATCTAGTTCCCCTGCTGTGCCCAGTAGCCGGGGGACGAGGTTACCGTCACTGTGATCTAGTTCCCCTGCTGTGCCCAGTAGCCCGGGGATGAGGTTACCGTCACTGTAATCTAGTTCCCCTGCTGTGCCCAGTAGCCCGGGGATGAGGTTACCGTCACTGTAATCTAGTTCCCCTGCTGTGCCCAGTAGCCGGGGGACGAGGTTACCGTCACTGTGATCTAGTTCCCCTGCTGTGCCCAGTAGCCCGGGGACGAGGTTACCGTCACTGTAATCTAGTTCCCCTGCTGTGCCCAGTAGCCCGGGGATGAGGTTACCGTCACTGTAATCTAGTTCCCCTGCTGTGTGCAGTAGCCCGTGGACGAGGTTACCGTCACTGTGATCTAGTTCCCCTGCTGTGCCCAGTAGCCCGGGGACGAGGTTACCGTCACTGTGATCTAGTTCCCCTGCTGTGTGCAGTAGCCCGGGGATGAGGTTACCGTCACTGTAATCTAGTTCCCATGCTGTGCCCAGTAGCCCGGGGATGAGGTTACCGTCACTGTAATCTAGTTCCCATGCTGTGCCCAGTAGCCCGGGGATGAGGTTACCGTCACTGTAATCTAGTTCCCCTGCTGTGCCCAGTAGCCCGGGGACGAGGTTACCGTCACTGTAATCTAGTTCCCATGCTGTGCCCAGTAGCCCGGGGATGAGGTTACCGTCACTGTAATCTAGTTCCCCTGCTGTGCCCAGTAGCCCGGGGACGAGGTTACCGTCACTGTAATCTAGTTCCCCTGCTGTGCTCAGTAGCCCGGGGACGAGGTTACCGTCACTGTAATCTAGTTCCCCTGCTGTGTGCAGTAGCATGGGGACGAGGTTACCGTCACTGTAATCTAGTTCCCCTGCTGTGTGCAGTAGCATGGGGATGAGGTTACTGTCAATGTAAAGTTGTGTAAGGTGTGTCTGAGCTGATGTGTTTGCGGGTGGTGTTACCAGGAGCCACCAGGGGGTGATCAGGCCTCAGTTTGTTATAAGACCTACTGTTTCACCTGACCACGGACTGCACCAATGATTTTCTATTAAATTGCCAAAATGTCACGTGTGTCCACTTTTATCAGTGCAGTCTTAACAACCTAACCATTACAAAACTTCTATTCGGTATTGTACGACTCTTTCTGTGGCCACCTAAAATATGTGGACACCTTTATAGTTGCATTAGTACAGGGGGTGTTATATTGACATACTGTAACGTCCTGGATTTCAACATCTGACTCACAAAGTTAGATTTATTCATACATTCTTGATTCTTTAGACAGGGCTCTAACTCCCCTAGCTCCACAATGAGATAGGGTGCAGAGCAGGCTGTTAGCCAGCCTGCCAGCTTAGTGGAGTCTGCCACTAGCACAGTCAGCTATCCCCATTGAGACCGTGTCTGTGCCTCGACCTAGGTTGGGCAAAACTAAACATGGCGGTGTTCGCATCAGCAATCTCACTGGAATAAAGACCTCCTCCATTCCTGCCATTATTGAAATAGATTGTGATACCTCACATCTCAAAATAGGGCTACTTAATGTTAGATCCCTCACTTCCAAGGCAGTTATAGCCAATGGACTATTCACTGATCATAATCTTGATGTGATTGGCCTGACTGAAACATGGCTTAAGCCTGATGAATTTACTGTGTTAAACGAAGCCTCACCTCCTGGTTACACGAGTGACCATATCCCCCGCACATCCCGCAAAGGCGGAGGTGTTGCTAACATTTATGATAGCAAATTTAAATTTACAAAAAAAAACTGACGTTTTCATCTTTTGAGCTTCTAGTCATGAAATCTATGCAACCTACTCAATAACTTTTTATAGCTACTGTTTACAGGCCTCCTGGGCCATATACAGCGTTCCTCACTGAGATCCCTGAATTCCTATCGGACCTTGTAGTCATGGCAGATTATATCATTTTTGGTGACTTTAATATTCACATGGAAAAGTCCACAGACCCACTCCAAAAGGCTCTCGGAGCCATCATCGACTCAGTGGGCTTTGTCCAACATGTCTCCGGACCTACTCACTGCCACAGTCAAACTCTGGACCTAGTTTTGTCCCGTGGAATAAATGTTGTGGATCTTAATGTTTTTCCTCATAATCCTGGACTATCGGACCACCATTTCATTACGTTTGCAATCGCAACAAATAATCTGCTCAGACCCCAACCAAGGATCATCAAAAGTCGTGCTATAAATTCTCGGACAACCCAAAGATTCTTAGATGCCCTTCTAGACTCCCATCGCCTACCCAAGGACATCAGAGTACAAAAATAAGTTAACCACCTAACTGAGGAACTCAATTTAACCTTGCGCAATACCCTAGATGCAGTCGCACCCCTAAAAAGAAAAATAAATGTCATGAGACTAGCTCCCTGGTATACAGAAAACAGCCGAGCTCTGAAGCAAGCTTCCAGAAAATTGGATCGGAAATGGCGCCACACCAAACTGGAAGTCTTCCGACTAGCTTGGAAAGACAGTACCATGCAGTATCGAAGAAAAGCCCTCACTGCTGCTCGATCATCCTATTTTTCCAACTTAATTGAGGAAAATAAGAACAATCCAAAATGTATTTTTGATACTGTCACAAAGCTAACTAAAAAGCAGCATTCCCCAAGAGAGGATGGCTTTCACTTCATTAGTGATAAATTCATGAACTTCTTTGAGGAAAAGATCACGATCATTAGAAAGATAATTACGGACTCCTCTTTAAATCTGCGTATTCCTCCAAAGCTCAGTTGTCCTGAGCCTGCACAACTCTGCCAGGACCTAGGATCAAGGGAGACACTCAAGTGTTTTAGTACTATATCTCTTGACACAATGATGAAAATAATCATGGCCTCTAATCCTTCAAGCTGCATTCTGGACCCTATTCCAACTAAGCTACTGAAAGAGCTGCTTCCTGTGCTTGGCCCTCCTATGTTCAACATAATAAACGGCTCTCTATCCACCGGCTGAGACTCAGGCCTTCTAACTGTCCCTAGAATTTCTAAGCAAACAGCTGGAGGCAGGGCTTTCTCCAACAGAGCTCAATTTTTATGGAATGGTCTACCTACCCATGTGAGAGACGCAGACTTGGTCTCAAACTTTAAGTCTTTATTGAAGACTCATCTCTTCAGTAGGTCCTATGATTGAGTGTAGTCTGGCCTAGGAGTGTGAAGGTGAATGGAAAGGCAATGGCGCAACGAAACGCCCTTGCTGTCTCTGCCTGGCCGGTTGCCCTCTCTCCACTGTCATTCTCTGCCACTGGTTTACTGGTGCTCTTACATGCCGTCACTAGGAGGGGTGCGTCACTTGAGTGGGTTGAGTCACTGACGTGATCTTCCTGTTTGGGTTGGTGCCCTCCCTTGGGTTGTGCCGTGGCGGAGATCTTTGTGGGCTATATTCGGCCTTGTCTCAGGATGGTAAGTTGGTGTTTGAAGATATCCCTCTAGTGGTGTGGGGGCTGTGCTTTGGCAAAGTGGGTGGGGTTATATCCTGCCTGTTTGGCCCTGTCTGGGGGTATCGTTGGATGGGGCCAGTGTCTCCCGACCCCCTCTTGTCTCAGCTTCCAGTATTTATGCTGCAGTAGTTTGTGTCGGGGGGCTAGGGTCAGTCTGTTAAATCTGGAGTATTTCTCCTGTCTTATCCGGTGTCCTGTGTGAATTTAAGTATGCACTCTCTAATTCTCTCTCTCTTTCTTTCTATCTTTCTTTCTCTCGGAGGAGGACCTGAGCCCTAGGACCATGCCTCAGGACTACCTGGCCTGATGACTCCTTGCTGACCCCAGTCCACCTGGCCTTGCTGCTGCTCCAGTTTCAACTGTTCTGCCTGCGGCTATTGAACCCTGACCTGTTCACCGGACGTGCTACCTGTCCCAGACCTGCTGTTTTCAACTCTCTAGAGACAGCAGGAGCAGTAGAGATACTCTAAATGATTGGCTATGAAAAGCCAACTGACATTTACTCCTGAGGTGCTGACCTGTTGCACCCTCGACAACCACTGTGATTATTATTATTTGACCCTGCTGGTCATCTATGAACATTTGAACATCTTGGCCATGTTCTGTTATAATCTCCACCTGGCACAGCCAGAAGAGGATTGGTCACCCCTCATAGCCTGGTTCCTCTCTAGGTTTCTTCCTAGGTTCTGGCCTTTCTAGGGAGTTTTTCCTAGCCACTGTGCTTCTACACCTGCATTGCTTGGTTTTTGTGAGTTGGGCTGTGTTTCTGTACAGCACTTTGAGATATCAGCTGATGTAAGAAGGGCTTTATAAGCCATCTTGTGCTGAGAAACATTGACTAGAGATTCCAGGTTGTTCATCGATTACGTGTTTATTACTTGTTACCTTAAAGAGTGGGCTGGTTTAAATGATGCCTCGTTACCTCAGAGAGTGGACTGGTTTAAATCATGACTTGTTACCTCAGACAGTGGGCTGGTTTAAATGATAACTTCAAAACTAGTATGTGATTTCAAATTTCAGTAAAATGCCTTCCTCTCTTGCCTCATCCCTTCATGACTGCTACTGGTTCCAAAATGTCCTGTTGCCACAAAGCAGAATGTTTCAGTTGATCAATCAGTAGTTGATGGCTCTCTGTTTATCATATATGCATAGTCACTTTAACCATATCTACATGTACATACTACTTCAATCAGCCCAACTAACCGGTGCCTGTATATAGCCTTGCTTCTGTTATTGCCTCGCTACTGTATATAGCCTCACTACTGTTATTTTTCACTGTCTTTTTACAATTGTATTTATTTCCTTACTTACCTATTGTTCACCTAATACCTTTTTTTAGAAATTCCACTGTTGGTTAAAGCTTGTAAGTAAGCATTTCACTGTAAGGTCTACACCTGCTGTATTCGGCACACAAGACAAATAAACTTTGATTTGTTTGATTATATTGAATCATGTGTGTTAGAGCTGGGCTGGAACAAAAACCTGCACACTAACCTGTAGTCAACCCCTGTGGTTTGTGTATGATATCCCTGTGGTTAACTGTGTCAAAGGCAAATTCCCTGACCTCTTAGCACAGCTGTGTGCTAAACTGACTGGAAGTTAACGTCACTGTAATCTTGTGCCCACTGCGCAATAGCCTGGGGTCAAGGTCAGCATCACTATGAAGGTGAATAAAGTGCGTCTGATCTTTTTATTTAACTAGAAAAGTCAATTAAGACCAAATTCTTATTTTCATTGACAGTCTACCCGGACGACACTGGGCCAATTGTGTGCCGCCAAATGGGACTCCCAATCAGAGCCGATTGTGATACAGCCTGGATTCAAACCAGGGTGTCTAGTGAAGCCTCAAGCACTAAGGTGCAGTGCCTTACACCACTGCACCAGTTGGGAGCCCAAGCTGATGTGATCTGATCTGGTGTTTCTGCAGGTATGGCCATCTCACCTGACTGCACCATAGACTAAAACTAAACTGGTTGCTATGCCACTCTAGTCTTTATGGAGCACATAAATATGACTCCGAAGAGTAAAGGTTCACGGTTCACATCACGATACATGTTGCAATTTACCAGCACATCGTAAATGGGCTGCAATGCTGCATTATTCCTGGCAGTGGCTGTTGTTTACACAACATTTACCTTTTATGGGCTTTGAATCCCTATTCCTCTCGCTCTCTCTCTCTCTTTTAGGATAGCATGAATACTACATGAGTTATTGAGAGAACGAGACCTTAGAATTTCTTTAGCATTTGCTGCTAATCATTTCTTAACTACACTTTCAGTAACTGCAGTCTAAGGGTCTGAAATAAAGGTAATGTGTATATTTGGTCAAGAATGTTGCTTTTGTCTCTTCTCATGAAAAGCCACAAATTGTTTCGCAAACGGTTACACACTCTGCTGAAACACATGATGCAATTTGGCCTTCTGAAAGCAGATCTGAAGCAAAAAAAAATGACAGTAATATCCTCAGGGGAGATCAACATCACATGCAATATTTACAGTGCCTTGCGAAAGTATTCGGCCCCCTTGAACTTTGCGACCTTTTGCCACATTTCAGGCTTCAAACATAAAGATATAAAACTGTATTTTTTGGTGAAGAATCAACAACAAGTGGGACACAATCATGAAGTGGAACGACATTTATTGGATATTTCAAACTTTTTTAACAAATCAAAAACTGAAAAATTGGGCGTGCAAAATTATTCAGCCCCTTTACTTTCAGTGCAGCAAACTCTCTCCAGAAGTTCAGTGAGGATCTCTGAATGATCCAGTGTTGACCTAAATGACTAATGATGATAAATACAATCCACCTGTGTGTATTCAAGTCTCCGTATAAATGCACCTGCACTGTGATAGTCTCAGAGGTCCGTTAAAAGCGCAGAGAGCATCATGAAGAACAAGGAACACACCAGGCAGGTCCGAGATACTGTTGTGAAGAAGTTTAAAGCCGGATTTGGATACAAAAAGATTTCCCAAGCTTTAAACATCCCAAGGAGCACTGTGCAAGCGATAATATTGAAATGGAAGGAGTATCAGACCACTGCAAATCTACCAAGACCTGGCCGTCCCTCTAAACTTTCAGCTCATACAAGGAGAAGACTGATCAGAGATGCAGCCAAGAGGCCCATGATCACTCTGGTTGAACTGCAGAGATCTACAGCTGTAGATAGTTCTGATCCATAGGACAACAATCAGTCGTATATTGCACAAATCTGGCCTTTATGGAAGAGTGGCAAGAAGAAAGCCATTTCTTAAAGATATCCATAAAAAGTGTCGTTTAAAGTTTGCCACAAGCCACCTGGGAGACACACCAAACATGTGGAAGAAGGTGCTCTGGTCAGATGAAACCAAAATTGAACTTTTTGGCAACAATGCAAAACGTTATGTTTGGCGTAAAAGCAACACAGCTGAACACATCATCCCCACTGTCAAACATGGTGGTGGCAGCATCATGGTTTGGGCCTGCTTTTCTTCAGCAGGGACAGGGAAGATGGTTAAAATTGATGGGAAGATGGATGGAGCCAAATACAGGACCATTCTGGAAGAAAACCTGATGGAGTCTGCAAAAGACCTGAGACTGGGACGGAGATTTGTCTTCCAACAAGACAATGATCCAAAACATAAAGCAAAATGGAATGGTTCAATAATAAACATATCCAGGTGTTAGAATGGCCAAGTCAAAGTCCAGACCTGAATCCAATCGAGAATCTGTGGAAAGAACTGAAAACTGCTGTTCACAAATGCTCTCCATCCAACCTCACTGAGCTCGAGCTGTTTTGCAAGGAGGAATGGGAAAAAATGTCAGTCTCTCGATGTGCAAAACTGATAGAGACATACCCCAAGCGACTTACAGCTGTATTCGCAGCAAAAGGTGGCGCTACAAAGTATTAACTTAAGGGGGCTGAATAATTTTGCACGCCCAATTTTTCCAGTTTTTGATTTGTTAAAAAAGTTTGAAATATCCAATAAATGTCGTTCCACTTCATGATTGTGTCCCACTTGTTGTTGATTCTTCACAAAAAAATACAGTTTTATATCTTTATGTTTGAAGCCTGAAATGTGTCAAAAGGTCGCAAAGTTCAAGGGGGCCGAATACTTTCGCAAGGCACTAAATTAATTATTAGCAAAAAAAACATCAAAATCTGTCTGATTAAGTTACAGTTATGTTTTTTTGCATGGGCTGTGTCTTCCTCATCTGCGGTGGCAGAGCTACAGCGATGTTTGTTAGACCATGAGACATCCCGAAAATCGATCTTCTCATGAAAACGTCTGCAGAGTCTGAATGGATCGGGCTAGAACAAGTTTCATGGTACTCGTCTGAAGTCGGGACCTGCTGATATGCCAACCTCTGTCTGTAGCGTCCGAACGGTTTGGGCTGCAAACTCATATGACCCCAACATAGAAAGCTGAGCTCTTCTGCATGGCACAGCTCCTGAAGTGCTCATTTCAGCTATGTTGATGAAAGATGTGTGCAAATACAGCTAAACACTATACTGTGTGGCATTGGATCAATCAACTAAGCAAATAGGAAGTAGTTATTCTGTTTTAAACACACAAGCCCGTCTCCAATGTGGTGATAATTGCCACCGCAACACATTTTGTGGAGTTTAACAGCTCTGGCAGTCTGTCCTGCTCCTCCTCTGGCTCCTCCTCTGGCTCCTCCTCTGGCTCCTCCTCTGGCTCCTCCTCTGTCTTACCGCTGGCTGAATGGCAGCTCTGAGGTCACAGCCATTGATTGAGTTCAGCTTGGTGATGACAACAGCACTCTCACCATAGTCAGAGTGACCCGGTATGACCAGGGGCAATTTAGCTGTAATGTGTTCAACCCAGGCCCCCAGTGTCTGATCTGGAGCGCAAAGTCACGAGCTCTGCAGGTCAGCTACTGCGTAGCATCCTAGCAATGACAAAAGCCATGGTCTTCCCAAGAAAGACTATGTAAATCAAGATTGCCTTTATTATTATGAAATTCGATCCCCGCGCTGAATTATTTTAAAGTTCAAATCAAGATATTTAATTAATTTGTGATCTATTCTGATGACTACATTTGTCATCACACAGGACCACGTGCTGACACAGACCAATCACTGACACAGACCAATCACGGGCTGGCAGACTACGAGGCTACAATTATCATTGTATCAGGAACCAAGGTAAGACCCAGATGCAGACTGTCAAAGTAACAATGTTTATTATAGCAACAGGGGCAGGCAACGACAGGTCAAGGCAGACAGGGGTCGATAATCCAGAGTAGAGGAGCAAAGGTACAGGACGGCAGACAGGCTCAGGGTCAGGTCAGGCAGAGTAGTCGGGCAGGCCGGCTCAGAGACAGGACAGGCAAGGGTCAAATCCAGGATCCTAATAAACTAAACTAAACCATGCATACTCAACAAAAACATAAACGCAACATGTAAAGTGTTGGTCCCATGTTTCATGAGCTGTAATAAAAGATCACAGAAATGTTATTGTTGCATAAAAAGCTTATTTCTTTCCAATTTTATGTACAAATTTGTTTACATACCTGTTAGTCTAGACAGTCGTGAAGAGGGCACGACAAAACCTATTCCCCCTCAGGAGACTGAAAAGATTTGGCAAGGGTCCTCAGATCTTCAAAAGGTTCTATAGCTGCAAATCTGTCAGACTGGATGCATCACTGCCTGGTTATGGCAACTGCTCGGTCTCCGACCGCAAGTCACTACAGAGCGTCGTGCAAATGGCCCAGTACATCACTGAGGCCAAGCTTCCTGCCATCCAGGACCTCTATACCAGGCGGTGTCAGAGGAAGGCCCTAAAAATTGTCAAAGACTCCAGGCATCCTGGTCATAGACTGTTCTCTCTGCTACCACACGGCAAGCGGCAGCGGAGCACCAAGTCTAGGACCAGAGGCTTCTAAATAGCTCCTACCCCAAGCCATACAACTCCTGAACACCTAATCAAATGGCTACCCAGACTAGTTGCATTGCCCCCCCCCCCACTCCCCCTCTTTTACACCGCTGCTACTCTCTCTTGTTATCAGATATGCATAGTCACTTTAATAACTCTACCTAGATGTACATTTTACCTCAACTAACATTCCTACAAATCTGGGTGTTGGTTCTAAGTGATCCTACAGTGATGTCAGTGTTTGAGAAGGAGTATAAAGCACAAACCTTTGTTATATATAATATATAATCTATTATCAGAAAATACCTAAAGACCAAAGTCTACTATCTTTATCAGTCAAAGCCTGCAAAACAATTGAGGGCAACAGGCTCAGTGAATGTAAAACCCCACAAAGCTTCCTTATTAGTCTTAGTGGAGTTGGATTGTAGTATTCTGAAAGTGGAGTTTGGTCATTTGTTCCTTCATGCAGCGATATAACTCATCAAAACCTTTTATCTCAATATTCCTTCCTCATATCAGGTTTTGATGTTACTGTAGACCACTTTTATTGAAGCCCTGTCTCTTATGCAATACTTATTTCTAGGTACAGAAGTAGTCTGAATCACAGACATTTGTTACATCAGAAGAGATGGTGGCATCTGTAGTCGTCTTTCTTACCATGGCAACACTCTCAGGTGAGACCTTATCTGCTGCACTCAATGAAATACAGCCACACATAGGTTAACCCTAAAAGCACTGACAAGGGACAATTTTAAACCCAAGGGGTGAAACATGTCATAATTTATAAACCCTTTTTGATCCTTCTGAAAATGTAGGACCATGATTTATGTGTCTACAAGGCACAATGGCTTCCACAGTGGCTTCCAAAATGGTCTTGATAAAATAATTATGTTATAATTAATTTTGGGGGCGGCAGGTAGCCTACTGGTTAGTTTTGAGGGTGGCAGGTAGCCTAGTGGTTAGAGCATTAGGCCAGTATCCAAAAGGTTGCTAGATCGAATCCCTGAGCTGACAAGGTAAAAATCTGTTGTTCTGCCCCTGAACTAGGCAGTTAACCCACTGTTCCTAGGCTGTCATTGTTAACAAGAATTTGTTCTTAACTGACTTGCCTAGTTAAATAAAAGTGCATAAGAACTCTAAACTGTCTGGTTACAGTATTTTTGGGGGGTTTTGGAGACATGATAATCAAGCCCTGTTGTTTCCTCAGGATATTGTGCTGGTCTAGAAGTGCTTCCTCCTGGACCTGTGAATGGAACATTGGGAGGAAATGTGTTTTTCAAAACCACCATCAATCCAACGACACTTAGTGCAATCGTCTGGACTTTTGGTGATACCCCTGTCATCATTGTTGACTTTCTCAGTTCTGAAGGTCCTGTGACCGGAGAGGGATATGTTGGCAGGATCCGTCTGGACCATCGCACTGGATCTCTGGAGCTCTTGAAACTGACCATTGCTGACAATGGAGAATACAGAGTGATCCTAAGAGAGTCTGATTTTATGTATTTGTCAAATACTTCACTGAATGTCTATGGTGAGTACCCCCTGAGTTCCAAAAGATGTCACTTCATGTTAAAGTTGAGTTGTCAACTAATGTGATTTGAATGTACTTCCATATATAAAAACAATACAAAAAAAAATAGAATGCGCTTCTTGAAATGCAGTTACTCTAGTCTTTTGATGGTGCAGTTACAATTTATGGATATCTCTTGACACTCTACTAAATACATGATCCATGGTCAGAAGCAGAGCTAGTGTGAGGGCTATGGGAGCGACCAGCGTAGGTTTCAATTCCAATTAAATTTCAGTCTATTCAAAAAGTTAACCAAACTCCAATTCAAATTTCAAATTTTACTAACTGAAAACCATACAAGATAATTGGAATTGGAAATTAAGTGTACTTCCTGAATTTACTGGAATTTAAATTGAATTTACCCCAACCCTGGTGATCACCCCAGGGACCACACACCTAGGGGCACCCTGATCCTGGAGAAAAAAACAAAATAAACAACAAAAAAACCTTTTCAACAATGTGCCAAAAACCAAAGAAAAAACATTTTTGACACTGTAAAACATGCCAATACATACAGTTGAAGTCAGAAGTTTACATGCACTTAGGTTGGAGTCATTAAAACTCGTCTTTCAACCAATCCACAAATTTCTTGTTAATTAACAAACTACAGTTTTGGCATCTACTTTGCGCAAGACACAAGTCATTTTTCCAAAAATGGTTTACAGACAGATTATTTCACTTACTTTTTTGAAAGTGGAATTGTAACACAATTCCAGTGGGTCAGAGGTTTACATACACTAAGTTTACTGTGGCATTAAACAGCTTGGAAAATTCCAGAGAATTATGTCATGGCTTTAGAAGCTTCTGATAGGCTAATTGACATAATTTGAGTCAATTGGAGGTGTACCTGTGGGTGTGTTTCAAGGCCTACCTTCAAACTCAGTGCCTCTTTGCTTGGCATCATGGGAAAATCAAAATAAATCAGCCAAGACGTCAAACAATTTTGTGTAAACCTCCACAAGTCCGGTTCAACCTTGGGAGCAATTTCCAAACGCCTGAAGGTACCACGTTCATCTGTACAAACAATAGCATGCAAGTATAAACATCAAAAGACGACGCAGCCATCATACCGCTCAGGAAGGAGACACATTTTGTCTCCTAGAGATTAATGTATTTTGGTGCAAAAAGTGCAAATCAATCCCAGAACAACAGCAGAGGACCTTGTGAAGATGCTGGAGGAAACTGGTACAAAAGTATCTATATCCACAGTAAAACGAGTCCTATATCAACATAACCTGAAAGGCCACTCAGCAAGGAAGAAGCCACGGCTCCAAAACCGCCATAAAAAAGATAGACTACAGTTTGCAACGGCCTTAGATCGTACTTTTTGGAGAAATGCCTTCTGGTCTGATGAAACAAAATTAGAACTGTTTGGCCATAATGACCATCAGGAGGAAAAAGGGGGAGGCTTGCAAGCCACAGAACACCATCCCAACCGTGAAGCACAGGGGTGGCAGCATCATGTTGTGGGGGTGCTTTGCTGCAGGAGGGACTGGTGCACTTCACAAAATAGATGGAATCATGAGGCTGGAAAATTATGTGGATATATTGAAGCAACATCTCAAGACATCAGTCAGGAAGTTAAAGCTTGGTCGCAAATGGGTCTTCCAAATAGACAATGACCCCAAGCATACTTCCAAGTTGTGGCAAAATGACTTAAGGACAACAAAGTCAAGGTAATGGATTGGCCATCACAAAGCCCTGACCTCAATCCTATAGAAAATTTGTGGGCAGAACTGAAAAAGCCGGTGTGAGCAAGGAGGCCTACCAACCTGACTCAGTTACACCAGCTCTATCAGGAGGAATGGGCCAAAATTCACCCAACTTATCGTGGGAAGCTTGTGGAAGGCTACCCGAAACGTTTGACCCAAGTTAAACATTTTATAGGCAGTGCTACCAAATACTAATTGAGTGTATGTAAACTTCTGACCCACTGGGAATGTGATGAAAGAAATAAAAGCTGAAATAAATAATCCTCTCTACTATTATTCTGACATTTCACCTTCTTAAAATAAAGTGCTGATCATAACTGATCTAAGAGAGGGAATTTTTACTAGGAATAAATGTCAGGAATTGTGAAAAACTGAGTTTAATTGCATTTGTCTAAGGTGTATGTAAACTTCCAACTTCAACTGTAAAACTTTATCATTAGATCCTGGAATTGGTCTGAGCTGGTGTTGCTTATTTTATAAAGCAATGTACAGCTGTCTGTCACTCTACTCCCTGGCTGCTGCCAGGACAGACCAGGATCTTCAAAAATGTCTTCAAAATGATTATTCATTTATTTAGTACGTTTTTTAGTTTACTACTGATAACGATTGAAAAAATAAATATGAACATTGAAATGGCTTGGCTAAACATTCTGTTTTCATTTAATATTATTGTCTAGTTATTTTCTGGAAAATTATTTTAATGTTGTATTGGTGCTGTATGAAGTAGACTATTAGTAGTGTTAAACTAACAAACTACTAATAGTCTACTTCATACAGCACCACTACATTGTTTCACAACCAAGAGACTGTAGGCCATTTTTGAACGTTCAGCTACTGTTATGAAGCAAGCAATGTATTAGGCTACATCATTTTCCAACATATTCCGACATGCAATTAGCGGGAAAACACTGTTCTAAAGGGCAGCTGATGCCAGCGGTTTCATGTGACAGGTGCAAATCTATTTTAGAAACTGACAATGAGTGGAAATCGAAAGATGCAACAACTAGAATGGGTTGCTAATATGACTAGACTTATAAAAAAAAGTGGCTATCTAAAACCTAATAGGGTTCTTCGGCTGTCCCCAAAGGAGAACCCTTTGAAGAACCATTTTTGTTTCCAGTTAGAACCCTTTTGGGTTCCATGTAGAAACCTTTCCACAGAGGGTTCTACATGGAACCCAAAAGGGTTCTACCTTGAATCAAAATGGGTTCTACCTGGAACCAAAAATGGTTCTCCTATGGGGATTGTGACTTTGGCTTCTAGACAATGAAATAAAGTTGATATAAAAATGTATAGAACAAGAGAGAAATGCTGGTTTCAATGATATATGAGGAAGAATTTTATAAATATTCCTCATATATCATTGAAACCAGCATTTCTCTCTTGTTCTAACGTTTCTATGGTCACATTTTGGCTACAGGCTACTTTGAAGCAAGGTAAAACATGTGTCATAATAGGCTATGAAGTAAAACTGTTTTCACACGCGATTGTAAATGTAGAAATGTTGCACAATGACTGGGATTATAAGAACACATGATCAATGAGCTGCGAGCTCTCGCTTTGCTCAAACTAGGCTTTGTATGCGGTGCGCAGTAATGCAAGTTATAAATAAGTTAGATGACAAAATAACTTACTCATTTGCTTTTATTATGATGGGACATATCAGCTATTAATTTTTTTTAAAGATTTGCTAAGGACCTGTCATGCCAAATATTGTCCCCTTACCAAATAGTTTCCCCCTCTAATTCATTGATGGGATTCGATGAGTTCTAGCTTCTGTTGTTAGGGCTGTTGCTAGAACGTCAGGTTGGTTTTCACAGCTGTTTCGCAAGGTGTTCATTATTGTAAATTGTAAGGTAACCATTGATGGTATTTATTTGTTCCACATTATTCATTGTTGTAGCCTAGGACCTACAATATATACATATATATTGAACCACAAGGGTGTACTAATGTGCTATGCCAGAAAAAAAATCATAATAGAGGACTACTGAAATGATCTTATTTCAGTGTAGATGAGGGAAGGAAGGGCAGGTTTAAATAAAAACATGACAGCCAGACAAGCCAGTGTAAGAATTAAATGGATTTCCATATGAATGGAGCGGAAATTAGCTGTCTTTGTGATTTGTAAGGTAAGTAACTTTAATGTGTCAAGCAGACTACACGTTTTCTTTGCCATTTCTGAAACGTAGCAATGTTTAAGACATGGATTTCATGTTGTAATGTTAACAAGGTACCCAAAACTAGTTTGAATTAATTGTTTCATTTTATTAGCTCAACCAAACTTGTTTAAACAGCGAAATTGTCGCGAAAATCTGCCTTGTTTGCATAGCGATGATGAAAAGAACGTCATTTAGAATGTAATGATCTAAAAAATTCAAATCATTCCACCGTTGATATAGCAACGGACGCTAATAGTTTAATTGAATCCCATTGTGACGTAGATGGGGACACTATTTGGCCGGGAGACACTATTTGGCATGACAGACCCTTCGAGAGCGCACTGCCCCGTCTGTGCTGATGAGCTCTACGCCTGTCCATGGTACTGTAACACCAGTGGTGTACATTTTTTAAGTACAAATACTTTAAAGTACTACTTTAAAGTTTTTGGGGTGTATCTGTACTTTACTTTACTATTTACTTTTTGAGAACTTTTAATTTCACTCCACTACATTCCTAAAGAAAATAATGTACTTTTTATTCCCTACATTTTCCCTGACACCCAAAAGTATGCGTTACATTTACAATGCTTAGCAGCACTTACCAAGAGAACATACCTAGTCATCCCTACTGCCTCTGATCTGGCAGACTCACTAAACACAAATGCTTTGTTTCCAAATATGTTTGTGTATTGGAGTGTGTCCCTGGCTATCCGTAAATTAAATTGACAACAAAATTGTGCCGTCTGGTTTGCTTAATATAAGGGCGGTGAAATTATGTACTTTTACTTTTGATACTTAAGTATATTTCAGCAATTACATCTACTTTTGATACTTAAGTATATTTAAAACCAAATACTTTTAGACTTTTACTAAAGTAGTATTTTACTGTGACTTTCACTTTTACTTGAGTCATTTTCTATTAAGGTATTTTTACTTTTACTCAAGTTTGACAGTTGGGTACTTTTTCTACCACTGTGTACCATGAACATAAAACTAACTTTTTTCTCCTTTTCTTTTTTAACAAACCACAATAATTAGTATTATCTCATCTTGTATTAATTTCACAGAACCAGTATCTGGTGCTACTATCACAATTACCCCAAACCCACCAATCATCGAGGGGGGGCTCTGTCACTTTAACCTGTGATGCAGCTGGCTTCAACATCACCAGAGAGTGGATGAAGGATGGTCATCCTGTGTCTTCTGTTGACGATATCATATTATCTGAGGATAAGAGAGTGCTGTCCATAAAGAAGAGAACAGACAGTGGCGAATACCTGTGTAGAGTCAGCAACCATGTCAGCTCTGAAAATGCCAGTGACACTGTGAATGTAATCTGTAAGTACTTCCCTATAAGCCTGGGGATAAATCAAATCAAATCCAATTTTATTGGTCGCATACACATGTTAATGTAACCGATGTGAAATGGCTAGCTAGTTAGCGGTGGTGCGCGCTAATAGCATTTCGATATGTGACGTCACTCGCTCTGAGACCTTGAAGTAGTGGTTCCCCTTGCTCTGCAAGGTCCATGGCTTTTGTGGAGCGATGGGTAACGATGCTTCGTGGGTGACTGTTGTCTATGTGTGCAGAGGGTCCCTGGTTCGAGCCCAGGTAGGGGTGAGGGGACGGACGAAAGTTAAACTGTTACATTGGTGCCGTGATCCGGATCACTGGTTGCTGCGGAAAAGGAGGAGGTCAAAAGGGGGGTGAGTGTAACCGATGTGAAATAGCTAGCTAGTTAGCGGTGGTGTGCGCAAATAGTGTTTTGATCAGTGACGTCACTCGCTCTGAGACCTTGAAGTAGTGGTTCCCCTTGCTCTGCAAGGGCTGCGGCTTTTGTGGAGCGATGGGTAACAATGCTTCGTGGGTGACTGTTGTCTATGTGTGCAGAGGGTCCCTGGTTCAAGCAGGGGCGAGGGGACGGACGAAAGTTAAACTGTTACACTAACCATGTGTATGCGACCAATAAAATTTGATTTGATTCGATAAATGTACCAGATAAATGTACCAAATGTACCATCAACACAAGAATATAACAATGACTGAACACACACTTTACACCAACCATTATGACTCCACCGTCACACTGATTACAAACTAATGAACTTGTAGCTATTACTAACTGGTGATCTCTGTGTTACAGATGGACCTGATGGTATGGAAATCAAGGGTCCAAATGAAATAGAAGTAGGACAGAAGTTTACATTGACCTGCTCTGCCTACTCCAACCCACCTACTAGTTACACCTGGATGCACAATGAGACAGAGATACCTGGACATTCCCCTGAGTTCACTAAAGAGAAGAGTGAATACTCTGACAGTGGGGAATACACCTGTACAGCAACAAATGATGTCACTGGAAACAAAACATCTGTGGTCCATAAACTGTCAGTAAAAGGTCAAGTTAGTAGAAGTTCTAAAGACAATATGAACATAGTAAGTAGATAACAGTTACATCTAGTCATTTAGCAGACCCTCTTATCCAGAGATACGTACAGTTAGTGCATTAAGTTAGCTATGTGGGACAACCAAATATCTCAGTCATAGTAAATAATATTTTCCTCAAAGTATCAGAAAAGTCAGTGCTAGTAGAAGAACAATGATACGTCTGAAGTTTTCCATTCCAAACTTGTTTTAAAATAGTGCCTTTTAGTTGTGTTTGCTGTGTTGTACTTGTCCCCTAGATGCACTGTAATGTGCAGTACTGCTTGTTCACTGGATGTACCCTCTCTCTCATCTCTGTATGGTTCTCTCTCTGGTCTCTGCAGCGGCGGGCTCTCCAACTCCAGACGGGCTGTCTGTTGTTGTCATCACTGGGACTGTGATTATAGTGTTGCTGGTTGTGGAAGTGGCAGTTAGTGTTGCAGTCTATTTCATCAAGAAAAATGGGTGAGATAAGAAACGTTTCATTCAAACAAGTGTGTTTTCTATCACTGCCGGCAATAGACAATATAGGCTCTGTTTTCACATTGATCTAAACTGGTCAGAAAAAGGGCCTGGGTATATTTCAAAGCACCATAAACTTTTAAAAACATTGTAATGTTATGTTCTTATCTTAAAACTTCACTGTAAACTGTTAAAAGCACTGTAATATCATGTTCTTATACCTTTTAATGTTTATGTATTGTTGCATATAGAAGCAATGTTGAGCCAATGCATCTGCTTATGCTTATGCATATGCTTTATCTCCAATCTTCTAATGAATCATGTTTTCAAACATTTGTTTTATCCATTTACATTAAAATCGTCATTTAGCAGTCGCTCTCATCCAGTGTGATTTGCAGTTTCCATGGAAGAAGGAAATGTATTCAGACAAATTACATGATATAATACAACACCACTATGACGATGCTTAATAATGTAAAATGCTTATGCAGACAAATGCAGACAAGATAACAGCAACTATACAACCACCTCTATTTGTGTATCTCATAAAGGCTCGCAACAACATGTATATGAGAACCCATCACCTGTGTATGAGAACCCATCACCTGTGTATGAGAACCCATCACCTGTGTATGAGAACCCATCACCTGTGTATGAGAACCCATCAGCTGTGTATGAGAACCCATCACCTGTGTATGAGAACCCATCACCTGTGTATGAGAACCCATCACCTGTGTATGAGAACCCATCACCTGTGTATGAGAACCCATCACCTGTGTATGAGAACCCATCACCTGTGTATGAGAACCCATCACCTGTGTATGAGAACCCATCAGCTGTGCGTGACAACACACAACAAAATCAATCTCCACCTCTACCCCTGACAGTAAGTAAAACATGGTCACCCCTGGGATGTGTCTGTGCACATCTGTATTCTACTACAGTCTGACTGTAATTAACAAGATTACTTTGCTTAACAGGATGTACAGTGTTGAAAATACTGTATGCAAAGACTGTTTGCCAATTATATTATATAAGTTTAGTTTTGACTTAATGACAACTATTCAGTCTCTGGCCTTTTCATGTTATTCACTAACACATGATTGCTGTAAAAGTTTGTTTAGGACTTGAGGTTATGTATTTTGTCATGGCAACTGTTGGTGTGGCTGTTGCCTTCTGTGTACTGCAGTTGTTTACTTCTGCTTTTATCCCTAATTATGAAATGTAGGACTTCAAGAGTACCTATGATACTAGGATAATGGTAAGTTTGTTCTAGACCACATGTCACCATGTGACTGTAATACTGTAACAACAACTGATTTATGTGTTATATGTTAAATGGTATTCATGCCGTATTATAGCTGATAAATGGAAGTTAATGTTCCTTTCTTTTCTCCCTTACTTTCCTACTAGCAGTAAGAGGTCAGGAAGAGATCTCCATTCAACCACCATTCTCCAGTTCCACAATCAACACAAAGAAAACCTGATAACACCCAGTGTGGATCTGAAATGTAACGTACATAATACATTTGTGCTATGTTTGTCTGCTTTCTTGTGTAATTTTTTAACATTGAAAAGAAAACCTTGTTAATAATGAAAGTGGATAATGCATTACTGTACTGTCATTTTATAAATTAGAGCATAATTAATGCCAGTTAAATAAATAACCATATTTAAATTATGTAAAAACAGAATGACTAATAAATATTGCCTGCTATTTTCCTACTACTCTGTTGTTCTTTGTGTCAGACCAGTGATTACCAGTTTATAAGATATATACTGAACAAAACTATAAAAGCAACATGTAAACTGATGGTACAATGTTTCAGAGCTTAAATAAAAGATCCCAGAAATTGTCTGTACACAAAAAAAAAAAACTCTCAAATTTTGTGCACAAATATGTTTACTTTAGTGAGCATTTCTCTTCGTTAAGGTAACCAATCAACCTGACAGGTGTGGCATATCAAGAAGCTGATTAAACAGAATGATAATTACACAGGTGCACCTTGTGCTGGGGGACAATAAAAGGCCAGGACCTCCACATCTGTCTTCTTCCCCTGCGGGATCATCTGAGACCAGCCACTCAGACAGCTGATGAAACTGTGGGTTTGCACAACAGAAGAATTTCAGCACAAACTGTCAGAAACTGTCTCAGGGAAGCTCATCAGTGTGCTTGTCATCTTCACCAGGGACTTGACCTGACTGCAGTTAGGTGTCGTAACTGACTTCAGTGGGCAAATGCTCACCTTCGATGGCCACTGGCACGCTGGAGAAGTGCGCTCTTCATGGATGAATCCCGGTTGTACGGCATTGTGTGGGCGAGTGGTTTGCTGATGTCAACGTTGTGAACAGAGTGCCCCGTGGTGGATGTGGGGTTATGGTATGGCCTGGCATAAGCTACGGACAATGAACACAATTACATTTTATCAACGGCAATTTGAATGTATGACGAGATCCTGGAGGCCCGTCCTCGTGCCATTCACACACCATCATCACCTCATGTTTCAGCATGATAATGCACTTCCTGGAAGCTGAAAATGTCCTAGTTCTTCCATGGCCTGCATACTCACCAGACATTTCACCCATTGAGCATGTTTGGGATGCTCTGGATCGATGGGTACGACAGCGTGTTCCAGTTCCAGCCAATATCCAGAAACTTTCCTTAGCCATTGAGTGGGACCACATTCCACAGGCCACAATCAACAGCCTGATCAACTCTATGTGAAGGAAATGTGTCGCGCTGCATGAGGCAAATGGTGATCACACCTACTGGTGTTTTTTGTTGTTGATCCAAGCACCTACCTTTGTTTTTATCGTATCTGTGACCAACAGATTAATGTCTGTATTCCTAGTCATGTGAAATACATAGATTAGTACCTAATGAATTTATTTTGATTGACTGATTACTTTCTATGAACTGTAACTCAGTAAAATCTTTAAAATTGTTGCTTTTTGCATTTATATTTTGTTCAGTGTACATTAGTTATACGATTCCATATTATCATAAATATGTTCTCAACACTTTATAGTCATGAATACCTACAATTCTGACAATGTAGATGCATGAGGCTGTAACGGATCTCGTCCTCCTCTTCTGAGGAGGAGTAGCGAGAAGGATCGGAGGACCAATGCGCAGCGTGGTAAGTGTCCATAATGTTTAATCAAAACACAACAGAACACTGGAACAAAACAATAAACGTGAAGAAACGAAACAGTCCCGTGTGGCAACAAGCACTGACACGGAAGACAAACACCCACAACTCAAAAGTGAAACCAGGCTACCTAAGTATGATTCTCAATCAGGGACAACGATTGACAGCTGCCTCTGATTGAGAACCATACTAGGCCGAACACAGAAATCCCAATTTATAGAAAAACGAACATAGAGATTGAATTATGACCAGACTGTCTTAAAAACTTTAGTTATCAGACCTATATACAACTCAAAGTGTTTAGCCTTTCCCCAGACACTACATATAATCCCCTTTCTCAACATTAATGTAGGTGTTATGGCCTCCTAACAGTCTAGTATTTCACACATCACTGATCTGCACTTGGAGACAGATAGAGGACCTTTGGTCCCTCCATGATGGACTAGGAGCAGATCAACCTCTAGTGGCTTCACATCTCCTCTGCACTCATGACTTAGTCTGGGGCTCTGTTCGCAGTCGCTAACTGAGTTCACGGTTTAAGAAGAGAAATAAACATTAAAATCTTACATTCAGACATACTTCAAAACTATGTAAAGGGTTTATAAGTAATTTATAAGCTATGTGTATCGACCTCATATCCCAATCAGCTACTCCCTGGGGTCCACCCAAAACACAACACAAAACAGTCCTACACAGACAGAAGCAACAGCATAGATATGCTAACATTATGACATTGACCCTCATAAACCAGATACACTTGTCCTGTAGATTATTAACTTCAATCAGGCAGCAGACAATGCCTCCTCCACTGGCCAGTAGGGAGTAAGACAGGGGTCAGTGAGGGGTGAAATAGGCATTTTGAGGTGGAACTGCCCTGGTGGAATGTACCAAGATGTGTAGTAAATCTGATGTTTCAAGCTTTATATCTTATTCAGTTCCATTATCTACACTGTTATCCCATTAATGATGTTTAAAAACAGCCACATATTAAATTCAACCCTCATAATGATGAGAATGAATAGACTGTAAATGGAACATGGCTCCACAAGCGTTGCCAGTTGTTGCCAGTTTCAGTAGATACTCTGAGGTGTGTATGTCAGGGTCGCTCTCATGGTGGCGCCAAGCTCCCACATAAACCCATGTCAGGAATTAGAGAACCAGCTAACACGGGTTACCTGGACAATTTAGACCATGTGGAATTGTGCATTCCTAGTGTATACAATTACACGTTTTGTACCTACTTTGTATTCGGAAAGTATTCAGACCCCTTCCTTGACTTTTTCCACATCTTGTTACATTACAGCCTTTTTCAAAAATGGATTAACTAAAAAAAATGTCCTCCTCAATCTACACACAATACCCCATAATGACAAATTGGAAACAGGTTTTTAGACATTTTGGCAAATGTATTAAAGATAAAAAAAAAACATTTACATAAGTATTCAGACCCTTTGCTATGAAAGTTGAAAGTATTGAAAGTTGAAAGTATTGAAAGTATTGAAGGTCTGCAGTATTGAAGGTCCCCAAGAAGATAGTGGCCTCCATCATTCTTAAATGGAAGAGGTTTGGAACCACCAAGACTCTTCCTAGAGCTGGCCTAGAGTTGACCAAGAACCCGATCTCCAGAGTTCCTCTGTGGAGATGGGAGAATCTTCCAGAAGGACAACCATCTATGCAGCACTCCACCAATCAGGCCTTTATGGTAGAGTGGCCAGACGGAAACCCCTCCTCAGTAAAAGGCACATGACAGCCCGCTTTGAGTTTTCCAAATGGCACCTAAAGGACTCTCAGACCATGAGAAACAAGATTATCTGGTCTGATGAAACCAAGATTGAACACTTTGGCCTGAATGCCAAGCGTCACGTCTGGAGGAAACCTGGCACCATCCCCACTGTTTGTCAGCGTCAGGAATTGGGAGACTAGTCAGGATCAAGGGAAACGTGAACGGAGCAAAGTACAGAGAGATCCTTGATGAAAACCTGCTCCAGAGCGCTCACAACCTCAGACTGGGGCGAATGTTCACCTTCCAACAGGACAACCACACTAAGCACACAGCTAAGACAATGCAGGAGTGGCTTCAGGACAAGATTCTGAATGTCCTTGAGTGGCCCAGCCTTTTTTTTGTGTGTTTTTTTAATACATTTACAAAAAATTCTAAAAACCTGTTTTTGCTTTGTCGTTATGGGGTATTGTGTGTAGATTGATGAGGGAAAAATAACATAACAAAATGTGGAAAAAGTCAAGGTGTCTGAATACTGTCTGAATGCACTGTATGTACAATCACACGTGTTGTAAAGGATACCTACAGTATGTACAATCATGCATGTTTTGAATGACCACAAGACAGGAGTTAAAAATCTCTTGGAACTACCCATCCCGGATCCGGGAGAATTGTCATCAACTGACACTAATTAGCATAACGCAACAGACAAAAAATATTACTAGAAAATATTCATATTCATGAAATCACAAGTGAAATATAGTGAAACACAGCTTAGCCTTTTGTTAATCACCCTGTCATCTCAGACTTTGAAATTATGCTTTACAGCCAAAGCAAGACAAGCATTTGTGTAAGTTTATCGATAGCCTAGCATAGCATTATGTCCAGCTAGCAGCAGGAAGCTTGGTCACGAAAATCAGAAAAGCAATCAAATTAACAGTTTACCTTTGATGATCTTTGAATGTTTTCACCGACGAGACTCCCAGTTAGACAGCAAATGTTCATTTTGTTCCATAAAGATTATTTTTATAGCCGAAATACCTCCGTTTGTTCTTCACGTTTGTTTGAGAAATCCACCGGAAACTGCGGTCACGACAACGCCGAAAAATATTCCAAATTAGATCCATAATATCTACAGAAACATGGCAAACGTTTTTTATAATCAATCCTCAAGGTGTTTTTCAAATATCTATTCGATAATAGATCAACCGGGTCAGTTGGTTTCTTAGTAGGAGCGAAAGAAACAATGGCCGCATTTGTCTATTACGCACATATCATTCTGAGAGCCACCAGCTGACCACTGACGCAATGTTGTCGCTCACGCTCATTTTTCAAAATAAAAGCCTGAAGCTATGTCTTGTGACACTAGATACATTAGGGAAGCCATATAAAAAGGAATCTGGTTGATATCCCTTTCACTGCTCAATAGGGACGCATAGGAACGCAGATGTTTCTAAATAAGAGTCACTTCGTGATTGGATTTTTCTCAGGCTTTCGCCTGCAATATAAGTTCTGTTATACTCACAGACAATATTTTTACAGTTTTGGAAACTTTAGAGTGTTTTCTATCCTAAGCTGTATATGCATATTCTATTATCTGGTCCTGAAAAATAGCCCGTTTAGTTTGGGAATGTTATTTTTCCAAAAATAGTGCCCCCTAGTTTCAAGAGGTTAACTTTGCATTTAAGGTTAACTTTGTCATACAGTATCTACGCTTTGTTTATTGTGTAAAAAATTCAAAATCAGTTTCAGTACTCTCTCAAGGGATCCTACCATCAACATTGTTTCCTGGTTTTCGGACATACTGACAAATTTTGCCCAAACCTGGCCTGTTTTCATGGTCCAATAGAGAGAGACAAGTGTCTCCTAAATAAATCAGTGGAATTTTTCTTGGTTGTTTGATGAAGGCTTTCATTTGTTCCGTATTGTGTCACCTGACCTCTGACCCCATGCATTACCGCTAGCCTTTGATCCTCCTCGAGTTGGATTGCATCACCTGACTGACCCTGCTCAAACACAACTCCCAAACAAAACCTTGTAAACCTGATAAACTGACCCCTTCTGTTGTATGAATCACTGATGTAGGTCAATCTTGACTGAAATGTGTTTAAAGGCCCAGGGCAAAAATGTGATGTTTCTGTGTTTTACATACACAAAGTGTCCAAAACATGACACCAGGTGAATCCAGGTGAAAGCTATGACACCCTAGTGATGTCACTTGCTAAATCCACTTCAATCAGGGTAGATGAAGGGGAGGATTTTTAAGCCTTGAGACAATTGAGACATGGATTGTGTGTGCCATTCATGATTTGGCAAAACAAAATACTTAAGTGCCTTTGAACTGGGTATGGTAGTAGGTGCCAGACTCACCAGTCAGAGTATGTTAAGAACTGCAATGCTGCTGGGTTTTTCATGCTCAGCAGTTTTCTGTGTGTTTCAAGAACGGTCCACCACCCAAAGGACATCCAGCCAACTTGACACAACTGTGGGATGCATTGAAGTCAACATGGGCAAGCATCGCTGTGGAACACTTTTGATAACTTGTAGAGTCCGTGCCCCAACAAATTGAGGCTGTTCTGTGGGCAAAAGGGGTGCAACTCATTATTAGGAAGGTGTATATTGCCACACTATGAGGTTGGAATAATACTGTGCAGAGGTGGGACCAAGTCATTGTTTTACAAGTCACAAGTAAGTCTCAAGTCTTAGCACTCAAGTCCCAAGTCAAGTCCCAAGTCAAGACCGTCAAGTATTGGGTCAAGTCTCAAGTCCTAAACTTTGAGTTTCGAGTCCTAAACAAGTCATAATGTGCTCTTCACCAAATGTAATACTATTTCATATTTTTAACAAGAGTAATAGTATATTACATTTACGCAAATCATGAATGCTTTTAAAAATATATATAGATTTATTACTTTCCAAATAAACGTTATATTTCCATTGAAATATATGGGTAGCCATGAGAAAGACCCCCCCCCCCCCCCACCCAATAGGGATCGACTATCAAGGATCACGTTTTTTTAGTCATCATATTTCGAGTCCACACCTCTGATACTGTGAAATTGTGAAAATGATGATAATGCCCTTTTAGTGTCAAAACTGTTTGAAAAGATCGCCTGAAATTTCAGCCTGTTTTGGTGGGATCGAGTTTTGGCCTGCCTGGTGACATCACTAGGCGGTAAATAAGTTAATAGACAAATTCGAAAGAGAGTTTCAAATATCTTTGCCAATAAGAGCAAGTGTTCAGTTCACCTCCCCACTAAGACCACTCCCAGACAGTCCTGACAGAATTCTTGCTTGAGACAGTACTCTTTCCTAAGAAGCAATTATCTTGTTTCTTTTCGACCATTTTAATTGAAACCATTAGAGTAAGGTCCCTAATTGTTAGCCAGAAATGATTTGATATTGAGATAAAAATGACTGCATTGGATCTTTAACCTGTATTTAAATAATGTATACTATCTCCATTATGTACCAAATATCACATTTTAGGATTCTGTTTTAAGTATCTTCTTGATATTCAACACCTCTAGTCTTTGATCATTGTATATATTGTTGGTAGGCAGTGCACTGGATCAAGAAACCGAAGGGTTAATTTCATCTAGGTCCATTTTAGGCTTTATTGAGTTAATTCAATTGTTTAAGCCTCCATTGATCACTCTGACACACCATAGCCAATAGGAAGCAGAATGAATCATCAATGGGATAGGCTATTGTCTGAATGGTAGATGGTACAGATAAAGACCTAAAGAGGAAGTCTCTACAAAGCTATTGGTTGTTATTTTTCACTCACCAACGTGACCTCCAATAACCTCTTAGAGTGGAAATGCCCTGAGGGCATTGTAATGTATGTACACAGCTATATCATGAAGCTAGTTTCTGTTCTGTGTCACTGAGTGGGGGGCCGGGCCTTGTCTTCAGAGGGGACAATCAGAGTGGTATAGGAATATAAAAGGAGTAAGGACATGGTCTGGTCAACACTACAGGTACTTCCATTAGACAGAGCCATCCTTCCCCATGGACTATACACATTTCACAGCAGCCATTGTGTTTCTAACATCAGGTATGCCTATTGCTACAAATAACAAGCAGAACATAATGGGTTTTGAAGTGTGTTATTCAAATAGGTATAGCTATAGCTGTAATAAATAAAAGTAATAAATTAAAAAGTAATAAATAAAAAATAAAAAATATTTAAACGTATTGTTTTTCTTTTCATGTATTGCTACGTCTTATGTGTATATTAATACATTTCCTTCCTCCTCCCTCTGTCCCGTCCAGGTCTGTGTGTAGGTCAGAATGTGTTACCACCAGGACCATTGACTGGAGCCATAGGAGGGAGAGTGAAGTTCACCACAACCCTCCGTCCACCAGCCAAACATTTTGTCTCTGGACCTTCAACAGGGTCAACATCATCACCTCTACTACGGTCAACATTACTAATGCTGACCACAAAGACCGGATCAGTCTGGACAGAACCACTGGCTCTCTGGAGTTGTGGAATCTGGGCCTGAGGGACCAAGGGGAATACAGAGTCAGCATCATACCAGACAGGGCTCTGGAGTTACAAGGAGCTACCACTCTGGATGTCTATGGTGGGCCACAGTTACAGTGCCTTGCGAAAGTATTCGGCCCCCTTGAACTTTGCGACCTTTTGCCACATTTCAGGCTTCAAACATAAAGATATAAAACTGTATTTTTTTGTGAAGAATCAACAACAAGTGGGACACAATCATGAAGTGGAACGACATTTATTGGATATTTCAAACTTTTTTAACAAATCAAAAACTGAAAAATTGGGCGTGCAAAATTATTCAGCCCCTTTACTTTCAGTGCAGCAAACTCTCTCCAGAAGTTCAGTGAGGATCTCTGAATGATCCAATGTTGACCTAAATGACTAATGATGATAAATACAATCCACCTGTGTGTAATCAAGTCTCCGTATAAATGCACCTGCACTGTGATAGTCTCAGAGGTCCGTTAAAATCGCAGAGAGCATCATGAAGAACAAGGAACACACCAGGCAGGTCCGAGATACTGTTGTGAAGAAGTTTAAAGCCGGATTTGGATACAAAAAGATTTCCCAAGCTTTAAACATCCCAAGGAGCACTGTGCAAGCGATAATATTGAAATGGAAGGAGTATCAGACCACTGCAAATCTACCAAGACCTGGCCGTCCCTCTAAACTTTCAGCTCATACAAGGAGAAGACTGATCAGAGATGCAGCCAAGAGGCCCATGATCACTCTGGATGAACTGCAGAGATCTACAGCTGAGGTGGGAGACTCTGTCCATAGGACAACAATCAGTCGTATATTGCACAAATCTGGCCTTTATGGAAGAGTGGCAAGAAGAAAGCCATTTCTTAAAGATATCCATAAAAAGTGTTGTTTAAAGTTTGCCACAAGCCACCTGGAGACACACCAAACATGTGGAAGAAGGTGCTCTTGTCAGATGAAACCAAAATTTAACTTTTTGGCAACAATGCAAGATGTTATGTTTGGCGTAAAAGCAACACAGCTCATCACCCTGAACACACCATCCCCACTGTCAAACATGGTGGTGGCAGCATCATGGTTTGGGCCTGCTTTTCTTCAGCAGGGACAGGGAAGATGGTTAAAATTGATGGGAAGATGGATGGAGCCAAATACAGGACCATTCTGGAAGAACACCTGATGGAGTCTGCAAAAGACCTGGGATTGGGATGGAGATTTGTCCTCCAACAAGACAATGATCCAAAACATGAAGCAAAATCTACAATGGAACGGTTCAAAAATAAACATATCCAGGTGTTAGAATGGCCAAGTCAAAGTCCAGACCTGAATCCAATCGAGAATCTGTGGAAAGAACTGAAAACTGCTGTTCACAAATGCTCTCCATCCAACCTCACTGAGCTCGAGCTGTTTTGCAAGGAGGAATGGGAAAAAATGTCAGTCTCTCGATGTGCAAAACTGATAGAGACATACCCCAAGCGACTTACAGCTGTAATCGCAGCAAAAGGTGGCGCTACAAAGTATTAACTTAAGGGGGCTGAATAATTTTGTACGCCCAATTTTCCAGTTTTTGATTTGTTAAAAAAGTTTGAAATATCCAATAAATGTCGTTCCACTTCATGATTGTGTCCCACTTGTTGTTGATTCATCACAAAAAAATACAGTTTTATATCTTTATGTTTGAAGCCTGAAATGTGGCAAAAGGTCCAAAGTTCAAGGGGGCCGAATACTTTCGCAAGGCACTGTATATTCTTGGCAGTCACATCACCATATCTTAGACTCACCAAGGCATTTTTTTCAGCAATGAATATGAAAGTTGTATACATTAAGACAGATTATTCAAATGTACTGTACCTCTTACTCTCCCCATACTGTTAACTTCTTTACAGTGTTGCTATCTGCTGCCTCCATCACCAGTACCCCAGCCACCCTGATAGCTGGCATAAGCTCCACCAACCTGACTTGTGAGGCTGCTGGCAACATCAGCTCCATACAGTGGATCAAAGATGGCCTCCCTCTGTCTCCCAGCAACAATATCACCTTCTCTTCAGACAACAGGACAGTCTATCTCAGTCCTGTTCAGGACATTGACAATGGAGAATATGAGTGTTTAGTCAGCAACCCTGTCAGCAACCGGACAGCATCCCACAACCTGACCGTCAACTGTGAGTACTGCTTACTAGATCCTAATTCCAGGAGTGATTGTGATTGGCAACCTTGTGTCAATTACCAAGTCACTGGATGTTGCCGTTGAAAAAAACGAAACAAAGTCTTGACTTTGCTTTTCAATAGTGCATAGACCCACGGAATAAGTATTTTGTGGATTTAGCATTGATCATTATTTTATTTGACCATGTTGCAGTTGGACCCCAGAAAATTTCCATATATGGACCATCAGCAGCATCAACAGGATACAGGCTAACTCTGAGCTGTTCGGCTGACTCTATCGCTCCTGCTACATTCACCTGGATATTCAACAGGACAGAGACAGGTGTTAACAACACTCTATACGCCAAAGAGAGGATGGAGGCGCTACACATTGGGAACTACACCTGCACTGCCACCAATAACATCACCGGACTGAAAGACTCTGTGGTCTACAAGCTGAGAGGTTAGTTACAGCTCGATGTTGCAGTTAGGATTCATGAAAAAATGAAGTGTATCCAAGATTAAGATCATAAGTCATATACATTAACAAAATACATTTATTGTGAAAAGGAACACAGCTAGAACTTTGTGACTTGTCATTGTACCTTTACTTTGTATTCTATAATCTGAGCCTGGATAATAAGTTACAAACCTGATATTTCAGTCACTCTAATTTGTGTAAACACAAAGTGTTTATTCGTTCCTTACACTCCTCTGGAATTTCATTGGAATTGCTGGATAAGGTTTATCCCTGAGATCACTGCACTGACCTGACACAGCTTCATACCAGAGCAGGTGATATGACTTGTTCCCCTCTACAGGCTCCTCTGCTGCCCCCATTTGGTCGTTTGCTTTGATGGTGACCAGTAGTGGGACTGCTGAAACTGTAGATGTCTGAAAGGAGAGACAGGGACAAGAAGAGGCTGGTGAAGGGTGAGGATGAATGTGATGTATGCTGTCATAAATATGATGAGTATGTTTTAATGTTTCAATATGTATTTGTTAATTATAAGATAAGTTTTACATTTATGCAATTGAATACAGAATTGTATGATATTATGTAAAATGATTTCATGAATTTATTGATAATGAAAAACAATTCTACAATAATAGCATATTTGTTGTTGTTGATATAATAATGGCCATGATTTTGTGTTGGTTACTCTGTGTAAAACATGTTTTGTTGTAAATATTTCTGTAGATTTGTCAACCCCAGAGCCTTCTTGCTGATGAAGGACAATCTTGATATGGACTCTTCTGGGCTAGAGGATGTTGTATAGAATCAAACCCGTCTTAGTTTTAATATGTAGCGATGTACTTTAGCCTGTCAAACTGTAATATTATCTGGGCTTTATTAAAATACTATGTTATATATATATATATATATATATATATCAATTAATCAAAGTAATCCATGGTACATGTCATGAAATATTCATGCAAAATTATAAATGCAACATGCAACATGTTGGTCTCATGTTACATGAGCTGAAATAAAACATCCCAGGAATTTACCATATGCACGAAAAGCTTATTTCTCCAAAGAAATTGCGCATATTTGTTTACATCCCTGTTAGTGAGCATTTCTCGGTTGCCAAGATAATCCATCCACCTGGCAGCTGTGGCTTATCAAGAAGCTGATTAAACAGCATGATTATTACAAATCAAATCAAACTTTATTTGTCACATGCGCCAAATACAACATGTACAACAGGTACAAATACAACCTTTTCTTGAAATGATTACTTACAAGCCCTTAAGACTTCTTATGACTTAGATCCCGATAACGGGACCGATATGACAACAGTCAGTGAAAGTGCAGGGCGCCAAATTCAAAACAACAGAAATCTCATAATTAAAATTCCTCAAACATAGAAGTATTTTACACCCTTTTAAAGATAAACTTGTTGTTAATCCCACCACAGTGTGGCGGGCTTTACGACGAAAGCACACCAAACGATTATGTTAGGTCTGCACCTAGTCACAGAAAAACACAGCATTTTTCCAGCCAAAGAGAGGAGTCACAAAAAGCATAAATAGAGATAAAATTAATCACTAACCTTTGATGATCTTCATCAGATGACACTCATAGGACTTCATGTTACACAATACATATATGTTTTGTTCGATAAAGTTCATTATTATATCCAAAAATCTCAGTTTACATTGACGAGTTACGTTCAGTAATGTTTTGCTTCCAAAACATCCGATGATTTTGCAGAGCCACATCAATTTACAAAAATACTCATTAAACATTGATAAAAGATAAAACTGTTATGTATGGAACTTAAGATAAACTTCTCCTTAAGAACTTCTCTAGGATAGGGGGCAGCATTTGGAATTTTGAATGAAAAGCATGGCCAATTTCAACTGCCTGCTACTCATCCCCAGAAGATAAGATATGCATATTATTAGTAGATTTGGATAGAAAATATTCTGAAGTTTCTAAAACTGTTTGAATGATGTCTGTGTATAACAGAACTTATGTAACAGGCGAAACCCAGATAATAGCATTGTTTGCTTTTGCCGAAAAGCCTCTGACATGTTGGCTGGATTCACAACACGTGTAGCTTTAATTTGGTATCCTACATGTGTGATTTCATGAAAGTTGGATTTTTATAGGAATTTATTATAATTTGGCGCTCTGCATTTTCTCTGGCTTTTGGCCAAGTATATCCCAGGGAGGTTTTAATGCAACTGCTGTGTCAGATTTAAAATAAGCTTTACCGAAAAAGAACACCATGCAATAATCTGAGTACAGCACTCAGACAACAAAACAAGCCATACAGATAGCCGCCATGTTGTGGAGTCAACAAAGCCAGAAGTAGCATTATAAATATTCACTTACCTTTGATGATCGTCATCAGAATGCACTCCCGGGAAGCCCAGTTCCACAATAAATGTTTGATTTGTTCGATAAAGTCCATCATTTATGTCCACATACCTCCTTTTTGTTTGCGCGTTTAGTATACAATCCAAACTCGCAACGCGCGGGCAAGTCCAGGCGAAATTTCAGACGAAAAGCCATATTACAGTTCGCAGAAACATGTCAAACGAAGTATAGAATCAATCTTTAGGATGTTTTTATCATAAATCTTCAATAATGTTCCAACCGGAGAATTCCTTTGTAGAAATGCAATGGAACGCAAGCTAACTCTCACGTGAGCGCGCGTGATCAGCTCATGGCACTCTGCCAGACCTCTGACTCATTCCGCTCCCATTTCCCCCTCCTTCACAGTAGAAGCATCAAACAAGGTTCTAAATATTGTTGACATCTAGTGGAAGCCTTGGGAAGTGCAATATGACCCCATAGACACTGTATATTCGATAGGCAATGACTTGAAAAACTACAAACCTCAGATTTCCCACTTCCTGGTTGGATTTCTTCTCAGGTTTTTGCCTGCCATATGAGTTCTGTTATACTCACAGACATAATTCAAACAGTTTTAGAAACTTCGGAGTGTTTCTATCCAAATCTACTAATAATATGCATATATTAGCAACTGGGCCTGAGAAGCAGGCAGTTTACTCTGGGCACCTTAAATAAACTAAAGTAAAAAAATATGTAAAAAGTAACACAATAAAATAACAATAACGAGGTTCTATACAGGGGGTACCGGTACCGAGTCAATGTGTGGGGATACAGGTTAGTCGAGATAATTTATACATGTAGGTAGGGGTAAAGTGACTATGCATAGATAATAAACAGTGAGTAGTGTAGGTGAAAATTCATGACCATGGTTGATTTGGGAGAAGGTCATGTGGTCTGATGAGACAAAAATAGAGCTTTTTGGTCTAAACTCCACTCACCGTGTTTGGAGGAAGAAGAAGGATGAGTACAACCACTAGAACACCATCCCAACTGTGAAGCATGGAGGTGGAAACACACAGCCAGGGCAACTAAGGAGCTGCTCCATAAGAAGCATCTCAAGTTCCTGGAGTGGCCTAGCCAGTCTCCAGACCTGAACCCAATAGAAAATCTTTGGAGGGAGCTGAAAGTTCGTATTGCCCAGCGACAGCCCCGAAACCTGAAGGATCTGGAGAAAGTCTGTATGGAGGAGTGGGCCAAAATCCCTGCTGCAGTGTGTGCAAACCTGGTCAAGAACTACAGGAAACGTGTGGTCTCTGTAATTGCAAACAAAGGTTTCTGTACCAAATATTAAGTTCTGCTTTTCTGATGCATCAAATACTTTTGTCATGCAATAAAATGCAAATTAATTACTGAAAATTGTACACTGTGATTTTCTGCATTTTTGTTTTAGATTCCGTCTCACAATGTTGAGGTGTACCTATGATAAAAATTACAGACCTCTACATGCTTTGTAAGTGGGAAAACCTGCAAAATCGGCAGTGTATCAAATACTTGTTCTCCCCACTGTATGTACAATACAAAATCCATTTGAATGTGTATGTATAGTGCATTTGTTATCATAAGTGTGTATGCATGTGTCTGTGCCTATGTTTGTGTTACTTCACAGTCCCAGAGTTTTCATAAGGTGTATTTTTACCTGCTTTTTAAATCTGAATCTACTGCTTGCATCAGTTACCCAAGTGGAATAGACTTCCATGTAGTTATGGCTCTATGTAGTACTGTGCGCCTCCCATAGTCTGTTCTGTACTTGGGGACTGTGAAGAGACTTCTGGTGGCATGTCTTGTGGGGTATGCATGGGTGTCTAAGCTGTGTGCTAGTATTTTAAACAGACAGCTCTTACAAAAACAAGTAATGATGAAGTCAATCTCTTTTCCACTTTGAGCCATGAGAGTTTGACATGCATGTAATTAATGATAGCTCTCCATATACTTTTAAGGGCCAGCTGTGCTGCCCTGTTCTGAGCCAACTGCAATTATCCCAAGTCCCTCTTTGTGGCACCTGACCACGCGACTGAACAGTAGTCCAGGTGCGACAAAACCAGGGTCTGTAGGACCTGCCTTTTTGATAGTGTCGTTAAGAAGGCAGAGTCACGCTTTATTATGGACAGACTTCTCCCCATCTTAGCTACTGTTGTATCAATATGTTTTGACCATGACAGTTTCTAATCCAGGGTTACGCCAAACATGCTCAATTTCCACATTCAATACGAGATGTAGTTGAGGTTGAGGGTTTAGTGAATGACTTGTCCCAAATTCAATGCTTTTAGTTTTGGAAATATTTAGGACTAACTTATTCCTTGCTACCCATTCCGAAACTAACTGCAACACCTTGTTAAGTGTTGCAGTTATTTCAGTCACTGTAGTTGCTGACTTGTATAGTGTTAAGTTAACCGCATACATAGACACACTGGCCTTACTCAAAGCCAGTGGCATGTCGTTAGTAAAGATTGAAAAAAGCAAGATGCTTAAACAGCTACCCTGGGGAATTCCTGCTTCTGCCTGGATTATGTTTGAGAGGCTTCCATTAAAGAACACCCTCTGCCTTCTGTTAGTCAAGTAACTCTTTATCCACATTATAGCAGGGGGTGTAAAGCCATATTACATACGTTTTTCCAGCAGCAGACTATGATCAATAATGTCAAAAGCTGCACTGAAATATAACAAGACAGACCCCACAATCATTTTATCATCAATTTCTCTCAGCCAATCATAAGTCATTTGTGTAAGTGCTGTGCTTGTTGAGTGTCCTTCCCTATATGCGTGCTGAAAGTCTGTTGTCAATTTGTTTACTGTGAAATAGCAACGTATCTGGTCAAACACGATTTTTTCCAGAGGTTAACTAAGGGTTGGCAACAGACTGATTGGTCGGCTATTTCAGCCAGTAAAGGGGGTTTTAATATTCTTGGGTAGCGGAATGACTTTAGCTTCCCTCCAGGCCCGAGGGCATACACTGAGGGCAAATATTGAGGATTTGGCAAATAGGAGTGGCAGTATCGTCCCCTATGGTTCTCAGTAATTTTCCATCTAGATTGTCAGATCCTGGTGGTTTGTCATTGTTAATAGACAACAATAATTTTTTCACCTCTTCCACTCTGACTTTACAGAATTCAAAAGTACAATTCCTGTCCTTCATAATTTGGTCACATATACTTTTTAAATTCCTCATCAATCCAAGGGGATTTAAGTTTTTTTCAGTAATTTTCTTAATGGGCCCGTGCTTATTAGTAACTGGAATAAGCAATTTCATTAATGTGTCAAGTGCAGCGTCTGGTTGCTCCTCATTACACACCACAGACCAGCAAATATTCTTCACATCATCAACATATGAATCACTACAAACGTCTTGTATGACATCTTATGCACTATATTACGCCCAGCCTTTGGAACTTTGGTTTTCCTAGATATGGCTATTATATTGTGATCACTATATCCTATGGATTTGGATACTGCTTTTAAGCACATTTCTGTAGCATTAGTAAAGATGTGATTAATACATGTTGATGATTTCATTCCTGTGCTGTTTGTAACTACCCTGGTATTTTGACTGACAACCTGAACCAGGTTGCAGGCATTGTTTACTGTCACGGCTGATGAAAGGAGAGGACCAAGGTATAGTGTGATGAGCGTACATACTTCTTCATTATAAGATGTCACCAACAAAACAATAAACATCAAACGAAACCGTGAAGCCAACGTAGTGCTCACAGGCAACTAACTATACATGGAAAACTACCCACAAATACAGGTGGGAAAAAGGCTACCTAAGTATGGTTCTCAATCAGAGACAACAATGGACAGCTGCCTCTGATTGAGAACCACACCTGGCCAAACACACAAAAATACAAATCATAGAAAAAAGGGACATAGAATGCCCACCCAAATCACACCCTGACCAAACCAAAATAGAGACATATAAAGCTCTCTACGGTCAGGGCGTGACAGTACCCCCCCCCCCCCCCCCCCCTCGCCCAGGACGTAGACCCCGCTCCACCTCTGGTTTGGCCCACTTGGGAGGCGCCTCTAGGACGGGGACCCTCGCTGCCGACCCCAGACTGGGGACCCTCGTTGTTGGGGCCGGACTGGGCACCCTTGTAGCGGGCCCCGGACTGGCGATCCTTGTTGGGAGCTCCGGACTGAAGGGCGCCTTTGGAAGCTCCGGACTGGAGGGTGACGCTGGAGGCTCCGGACTGAAGGGCGCCTCTGGAAGCTCTAGACTGGAGGTTGACGCTGGAGGCTCCGGACTGGAGGGCGACGCCGGAGGGTCCGGATTGGAGGGTGTCGCTGGAGGGTCCGGACTGGAGGGCGACGCTGGCACCACCCGTTCTGGCTGGATGCCCACTTCCTCCCGGCAAATGCGGGATGCTGGCACCGAGCACACCAACCTGTGAATGCTCACCCGAGACACAGTGCGCATCACCACATAGCCTGGGGCCTGACCAGTCACATGCTCGCCACGGTAAGCACGGGGAGTGGGCTCAGGTCTCCAACCTGACTCAAAACATTTGGGGGGTTGACTCTCGGGCTTCCTTGCCAGCCGTGTTTCCTCATAACGCTGGTTCCCTTTTCCTGCTGCCTCTTCTCTCCTGCCTGCTTCCACCTGTTCCCATGGGAGGTGATCCTCTCCAGCCAGGATCTCCTCCCATGTGTAGGATCCCTTGCCTTCCAGGATGTCCTCCCATGTCCAGTCCTCTCTTCCACGCTGCTTGGTCCTTTGGTGGTGGGTAGTTCTGTCATGGCTGATGAAAGGAGAGGACCAAGGTGCAGCGTGGTGAGCGTACATACTTCTTCATTATAAGATGTTGCCAAAAAAACTATAAACATGAAACGAAACCGTGAAGCCAATGTAATGCTCACAAGTATGGTTCTCAATCAGAGACAACGATAGACAGCTGCCTCTGATTGAGAACCACACCCGGCCAAACACACAGAAATACAAATCATAGAAAAAGGGACATAGAATGCCCACCCAAATCACACCCTGACCAAACCAAAATAGAGACATATAAAGCTCTCTACGGTCAGGGAGTGACATTTACAGTTTGGATTTCTTTCTTGAGTGGGTAGCTTGATGAGAGCCAGTCAATATTTAAATTACCCAGAAAATATACTTCCCTGTTGATATCACATATATTATCAAGCATTTCACACATATTATTCAGAAACTGACTGTTAGCACTTGGTGGTCTATAGCAGCTTCCCACAATAATGGGCTTTAGGTGAGGCAGATGAATGTAGCATTATTACTAAAATCAGTATTTAACATTAGATTTACATGAATGTGGTTCTTTATATAGACCGCAACACCAGCCCCGTTGGCATTTTAGTATTTTTGGTAAATGTTATAACTGTGTATTGCTACCACTGTATCATCAAAGGTAGTAAGAATATGAACATAATCTGTTACAAGCAAGTTATTGACTTCATGGACCTTCTTTCTCACGCTGCAAATGTTAATATGGGTTATTTTTAGCACTTTTCTGGGTTGCTTGATTGTTTTTAATGCTTTACCAGGAGCCTATCAGAAGTAGACTTGATAGTGCAGGGTGAGCTGCACAAAGTGGTCTTCCTACTAGGGCACATGGCCTCAGTGCTAATAGTGTAACTCTGGTTCATAGGCTCATGATTACTGCATCTAATGGCTAATTAACAAAGGTATTCAGGGCAATCAGGGGGACATACATTAAGTTACTTAGATTGTGTCCCTAGGATAACGTACATTTGATGCAGCATTATGATGACTCATTATCACAATGGTAGGGATTAACTGAGCTGGTCTTGGGTCATTGATAAGTCATTGTTTCAATGCAGCCTTGAAATGCGAGGACAGAGTCCAGGAGCCAAGATGATTTGGATGGACTCCTGTAGAGCATCTTCTGTTTCCAGATGGTGTCAACGTTATCTATAAAAGTGACTCCAGCAACAATAATAATTTAGCCAGATGTGTAATGCCAGCAGCCTGCGGTATCTATCACACCCGTGGCCCAACGATTGGTCGTTTTTTGGAGTCTTTTAATGCTAAAATCAGTTTTTTTAAATACATTTTCAGATGTTCTGAGCTAGCCCTCCTGATGTCATTTGACCCCACATGGACTACGTCAGTCTCAGCTCCCAGCATCTGTCGTAAAACAGTCGGAAACAGCCTTGTGATGTCCTCTACTCGTGCTTCTGGCCATACATGTCTCAAGTTGAGGGAGCCTGCAATTGGTATATTGCCTGCAGTGATGGCCACCAGAATTGTTGCCAGAGAATCTAATGTGCATTTCTCTACCGTAAGCTGCTTTAGAGAATTTTTGAGAACTTGGCAGTATGTCCAACAGGCCTCACAACCGCAAACCACGTGTTACCATGCCAGCCCAGGACGAAACTGCCAGAAACTGTTTTAGGGAAGCTCATCTGCATGCTCGTTGTCCTCAAAAGGGTTTGACCTGACTGCAGTTTGGCATTGTAACCGGCTTCAGTGGGCATATTCTCAACTTAGATGACCACTGGCACGCTGGAGAAGTGTGCTCTCCCAAATGAATCCCGGTTTAACTGTTCTGAGCAGATGGCAAACAGCGTGTATGGCGTCGTGTGGGCGAGCGGTTTGCTGATGTCAACATTGTGAACAGAGTGCCCCATGGTGGCAGTGGGGTAATGGTATGGGCATAAATAAGTTACAGACAACAAACACAATTGCATTTTATCGATCGTAATTTGAATGCATAGAGAGATCGTGACGAGATCCTGAGGCCTATTGTCGTGTCATTCCCCCACCGCCATCCTCTCATATTTCAGCATGATAATGCACGCCCCATGTCGCAAGGATCTGTACACAATCCCAGACATGTCACCCATTGTGCATGTTTGGGATGCTCTGGATTGATGTGTATGACAACGTGTTCCTGTTCCCGTCCTGTTCCCGTCAATATCCAGCAAATTCGTCATTGAAGAGGAGTGGGAAAACATTCCACAGTAAACAGCCTGATCCACTCTTTGCAAAGGAGATGTGGGCGCTGCATGCGGCAAACGGTGGTCACACCAGATACTGACTGGTTTTCTGATCTACATTTTTTTAAGGTTTCTGTGACCAACAGATGCATATCTTTATTCCCAATCACGTTAAATCCATAGATTAGGGCCTAATGAATTTATTTCAATTGACTGAATTCCTTATATGAACTATAACTCAGTAAAATCTTTGTTTGTTGCATGTTGCGTTAATAATTTTGTTTAGTTGTATTTATAATAAAGGGAAATGTTACCAAAAACATAATATTGTCTAACAAATGTGAGTAATTGCCTAATTTAGGGTGTGGCTGTCCAGGTAAAGACTGAATAAAGTTATAAGATCCACAACTTGCTTGTAGTTCAAGTTCATGTTTGGGTTGACGACTAAACTAAAGCTTGTTTATTGGATTCATTAAAAGCTGTAGTTTTGGTCCTCATCCTTGTCTCTTTGAGTGTTTGTGTCCTAACTTCATTCCGGATCATGGTCCACAGCAAGGCCCAATCCTGAATGGGGGATCACATTAATGAATGACGATGTTAGGAAAAGGTGTGTGTTTATCTGCCATGCAGATCATTATCCAGTTTACCGAATTCCTGTCCTTCATGTACAATAAACCATAAATATCTGTATCACAATAACATTACAGGGCCATTACCTAAACAGATGCAAAGGTCACTGCAATGTGGCTTACAGTAAATGGGGAACTTCCTTGTCACCTGGCTGGCAGCTCTAAAAGATAGTAACCTCAGCCTATTCTATAGCATCATACTGTGAGTGTACTAGAAGCACTTTCTAAATCTGGAACAGAACAAAGTATTCCAACAACAATGGAAACTGCAGTAGCCATCTCTCTCACTCTGTTCATACTCACAGGTAAAGCAGATATCTTCTTTGTCTCTTTAAACCGCTTGTTGTTACCTAGGCCATGCTTTACAGATATTTGAGTTGTAAATTTACATTGTAGTTACAATGTAATTGCACGTAGCCCTAACTGCACAATAACTACACTCGTTGCTAATTTCACACAGCTACAGTTTCTTTTAATTAAAATTGAATTATTGTACTATAGATGACTGTGTACAGTAGAGTACAGTAATTACACTCTGATTACCTAAGTAGGGGAGAAAACTCTCTGTCAGAGAACATGCCTTATTCAGTTTATTGATTCATGTATTTGTCAGATACCACGTGAAATTAGTAAAATGTTGATTCCACATCCTATTCTCCTGTGTTTGAACTACAAATGTTGGCTACACCCCTTTTTGTGCAAGACAGTCTGTCTGTGTTGTGTGTACGTATAGCTAGCTATGTCTGACTATTAGTGCTGTGTGATTGTTACTGGGCCTGTTCTCTGAGTCAGTCATTTAGAATGGTCCTGAATGATGGAATGTTTTAGTGTACAGTGTGTACCACCATGTACAGCATGTTGTCTGAGCCCAGGCTCTCTGCCGTCCTGTATTCCCTCTCCAGGTCTCTGTGCTGGTCAGGGTCTGTTTCCACAAGGTTCTGTGAATGGAGCAGAAGGAGGGACAGCGATGTTCATCACAAATCTAATCCCACCAGCCCAGCCGTTCATAAAAATATCCTGGACTGTTGGTGGAGCCAACATTATAACCTCTCCTGGTGATGACTCTATAGGGCCTGGATACGGAGACAGGATCACTCTGAACAAAACTACTGGATCTCTGGAGCTCAGGAATCTGACCCTGGCTGACAGTGGAGAATACAGAGTGTCTATAACAACAGCTACAGCAGAAACAATCAATGGATCAACTGAACTGGTTGTGTATGGTAAGTCCAAGTGCCGTGTCAAAGAGAGTTAAAGCTCAAATCCTTAAATGAAAAAATAACAAAGTAGTCGTCCCACTTCAGTTTTGGTAAAAAGCTGAGTTATGGGCCTGGTGAAATTAAACAATTCTCCAATTCATAGACAGAGCTATGGATATCAACATGATAGTTTTAACCATCTTTTGAGGCTATACAGTGTTTGTTTACATTTTTATTATTTACAAACATTGGATATGACTGTTGAACTTAGATTAGGAGGCACATACGTCAATTCAACCTCTATTCCACGTCAATTCAACATAATTTCAGGTGGAAACAACATTAATTCAACCAGCGTGTGCCCAGTGGGAAGTCACATTCAATAATCAATGGGTATATGTCATCAATTTAGAAGTGGAAAAATACATGTGCCAATAAGGATTAAGAGTTTAGTAAACAATGGGGAAAGTTTGAAATGGATATCACTTGACCTTATCCTCATCATCATCATCAAAACCATACAAATCATCATCATCTTGGTGTCTTCGATATTCCTCAGTCTTTGACTATGTCCTCTTGTTTTACAGAGAATATATCTGATGCCAACATCACAGGACCATCAAACAATCTGTTTGCAGATTGGAGCTCCGCCAACTTAACCTGTGAGGCTGCTGGTAACATCACTACTATACAATGGACGAAGGAAGGTCAGCCTCTGTCTGCTGGTGGCAATATATTATTCTCAGAGGAAAACAGGAAAGTATCCATCAGTCCTGTGAAGAGACACGACAACGGTGAATATGTGTGTAAACTCACCAACCCTGCCAGCTCTGCTACTGCCTCCTATAGAATGATAGTGAACTGTGAGTAAAGGTCTATAACTAATCTAATAATCTATGGGTCGGATTCTCAGACACAAATTAAGCCTAGTCCTGAACTAACAAGCATGCTTCCAAGTATTTTAAATCCAGGACTAGGCTTAAAGCTGCAATATTTTAATTATTGGGCGACTCGACCAAATTCACATAGAAGTGTGAGTTATAGATCTGCCATTCATTGAAAGCAAGTCTAAAAAGCAATACACCTGTTCTATGTGCGCTATTTCTATGTTTCCACATCTTAAATTTAATTTTACTTTCGGCTTTGTACACCAGCTTAAAACAGATGAAAATACAATATTCTGGGTTATGGAAAATATGTATAAAAGTAATTTAGATGGTTCAATGATACTTGCTTGTTTTAGGCAAACTCCTTGAATTTTAGCAACCAGGAAATGGTGGACCGATTTCTGCATAGTGCACCTTTAATCTGTGTCTGGGAAACCTGCCCTATGAGATGTTACACTCATAATGCCCAGTTCTTAGAGCCCACTTTATTTCTGTTCAGGTCATGTGGTCAGGAAAAATTCCTGGCCCTCATCATACAGCTGCAGGATCTTAATTTAATTACCCTGTTGCTTTCCTGCATTTCCTGCACTTTCACATTTCGAGGTTTTAAAAAGCTTCTGAAGTTTGTAATTTTCATTTTGAAATTATGTAGCAACCCCTACAAAGATGTCCATTAATTATAAAACATTAATAATTCATAATTTTTCTGCTGTAACATACTGGCTCAAATTAAGACACGACATCTGTGCGTGTTGTATTTACGACTACAGTCTGAGGGTCTTCTGCTCTTGGGCTTACAGATGGACCAGAGTCCATGACCATCCTGGGCCGACATATCGCTGAGGTGGAGTCATTCACCCTTATTTACTGCTCTGTTCAGTCTGTACCGCCTGCTACGTTCACCTGGTTGTTCAATGGGCAGAAGACAGGTGTACATGAAGCTGGATACATCATAAGGAGCGTCAGCTACAACAACAGTGGGGACTACAGATGTGATGCTAGGAATGATCTCACTGAAAATGTTGTCTCTATGGGCCATAGTCTGTCAGTTAAAGGTACTGGTCTCTGATACATTCACCATTAGATGTAGACCATCAAAGCTAACTAATGGCAAAAACGATCAACATCCAATCAGCATCAGTTCTATAGGATGTGTTTTGTTTATTGATTACGTTCCTGTGTTGGTGCAATGCAGATAAAACCCCTCCACCCCTAAGCCCAGAGGGAGCAGCAGGTATAGCAGTCGCTGTGATGTTGGTAGTGGTTGCTGTAGCTCTTGGTCTCTATTTCGGCATAACTCATCATCGGTGAGTCTATGAAACCAATGTGATTGGTTACACCAATAAGTCATTTTTCTTCTGGTGTAACAAAAACTGGAAACCATTGATTTCAATAGAAAAAATGTCTTCCATCAATTGTGGGGAAATAACAATACATTTCACGAAGACAATTGAGGTTTTGTGCATAAATATTTTGCAGACCATTTTGGAAGTAATGGTATGTTGTTTAGGAACAAGAAAGGGAACAATGAAGAGAAAGGTAAGAGAAAAACATGATCATTTTAGTCTAGTACACTTTTTTCAATTACTGTATGGTAATTGTACAGTACATGCAAGTATTGAGATGAAAGTGGAGAGCCTTTCTGTGCTGCAGCTGATGACCACAGTTGTCCTTTATCATCTTTGATGTCCATCAGATACAGACGCACTGAGCAGATCATCCCAGACAGAGGATATGTCCATGTCCAGCACTGACAAAGGACGTGAGGGGCACGAACTGACTACCCAAATCCAGGACAGAACCCATGATCGCAAGCAACCACAACCAGGCACCAGCCATACTATAGCCACCAGCCATTCACCAGGAACTAAAGGTCAGAGAGAGGTTTGCGTATAGAGTGTAGCAAATATTTGCGAGCTGACAACAATCTGTCTCGTTATCAACTTCATCAGCTGCAATTTTGTTTTTCTCTCTCTCCACCCACCACACAGCTTCTACAGGTGTACACGATTATGAGTGCATAGCAATTAAGAAAACTGGAGCTCCAACACCACCTTCAAGAGTGAGTTTCCACCACAAAGTTAAATTAAACACTTATGATATTGTATACCTATGGTTCCCAACATGTCCTGTATGAGTTAGTTACAGCGATAGCAGCATTGTGACAGACTGTGGGTCTGTTAGTATACTGTAGTGACTGAGTCCTTTACTGTTCTCTGTCAGGGAAAGCTTCCTGCCAGACAAACCAACACTGACACTGTAAGTAGTACTGCACCTCTGGCACCTTGCTGGCACCTTACTGCATTGAAGCATTTTGTTATAGCTGTAATGAAAAGGAGCACTCTCCAATACACAATCTTTGATGTACCACATCATCCCTAAATAACCTTCCTAGGTATAGGTATAGATGATTTACACAAACGTACTCAGTGTGTCTCGTTCTGTCTTTACTAACCCGGGAAATCCAGGGCTCCACCATGTACTGTAAAAGTATAAATTGGTAAGTTAACTGTTTATTGGATCCTCGTTATGATATTACCTTTGATTATACTTGTTTTATAGCTTTATAGTTGCCTAGTTGTCTCAATCTCTCTCTCTCTCTCTCTCTCTCTCTCGCTCTCCCTGACTCAGAGAGCAGCTGATCTCAACTACATATCTTCAGTTGGCTCTGGACTTCACCCATCAGGTTTTACACCTTAATCAAGTAAACATGGACACAACAAACGACTGGATGACCAGCCAAGAAGACTAGACACTACTGTACTCCACCTCTGATGAGACACTGGTCTTTGTCTAATTGCTCAATGTAATATAGACCAGGTAACAGTACACTGAGACACAAGGACAAATTGTATCCCCTTAAATTACACACACCAGTTGAAGTCCTACTCATTTGAATTGACTTTCCCTGGTCAAACTGCCATCCCTCAGACCATAATGACCTGTGTTACATTAAATGCCATCAGGGGAGTTTTCATAGAAACTTCCTACACTGAACCACATTACACATGTAACAGATGTAACATCGGGTTTTTTCCTCTGAAAGGAGGAAGTTTGAGTGCTCCTGCTATGCTTGCTAGTGCACTATATAGGATGCAGAAGATTCACTGAAATTCCAATAAAATAATGGAATTAATGTTTTATTCGTCTCATGCACTGAACGATGCAACATGTATGGATTTTGTTAATGACTCTGGAATTGGGTGTAATACAAATAATCTTGACCCTCACACTTTATTTAGAATAATATTATACACCTATTATACACATCTCATGCATTGTGAGTGTTAAATGAGTAGAGTTGGAGTGGATGAAAATATCATAAACGAGTACATCAACAACTTTTTATTTATCATAGGTCTCTGATCACTATAGGGTCTTGTAAATATTTCTTATTTTGTCTCACAGGATTAACTGAATAATAAAGAAATTAATCCCAATGTGAAATGTCTTGGAACGTACAATCTCTGTGTTGCTTTTCATTCATATAGCTAGTTTTTTGAGTAGGAAGAGAGATGAAGGCAGCAAAAGTTCTCTTTGATATCGGCAGCACTGATCGGTCAAAAAATCTGTAGGGATGCAAAGAGAATCTAATTATTCCTAGTTTCTGTTTCTCTCTCTGTCTCTATTTCTGTCTGTCTCTCCAATAATCTCTGTTTCTCTATCTCTCACTCTCTCCCCCTTCTCTGCATCTCCAGTAGTTTTGACAGCCCAGGTCAGTGTTGACCAACAGATGATGGCGTACTTGGCTAATGATGTCACACTACTTAGTCAGTTGCTCCAGGACAATCTCACTCAGGTTATGTGGCGGTAAGAGCAAACAGATAGAAAAGAGGTTGGCATAGCTCACTTTAGCCCTACCTTTGGGAAACACATGATGATTTGAGCCTAAAAGGGAGAGTGGAGTTCTCTGGTGCTTCCACAGAAAATACTTGTACTTTTACTTTTGATACTTAGGCTGACATATTTGAATTACTGTTTAGCGGATGGCCAGCCACACTTTTTTCCACACCCCGGAAAAAAATAAATATCAGATGTGTTATTTTTCGGCCAATATATGGCGCTCTTCGTTTATAATGCATTGTTTGCTCTGCCTTGAGGCTTTCCCAAGTTGATGCCTAAGAGACCAAACAGCTTCAGATCACGCGCTCAGATCATGTTCAAACCTGGGATTGGACAGTGAAACACACACCTGCAGGCGACGTGCAGATTTTTAATTTCTCTCTCATGCCATCATGGCTGAAGCCAGTGCAAATTCCTGCTATTTATGTGTCCAGGTTAAACGTGGGACGTCCCTCATTATAAACAAACAGTGGGTTAAATTCATGGTTATTGCATCATGTTCAGATCTATTAGAATCGATTAATATATGTGAGGATTCTGTGTTATGCACTATAGCCCGTTACCATATATGTGATTGAATATTATCTGCTGTTGGCTTGTGTGGATGTATGTGTTATGCAACATAGCTGACTTGAGACAATGTTAACAGTTTCAGGGCCATGGGCCTTTCTCATGATGGAAAAATACAGAATAACATGAAGACAGGAACTGTGCAATGAGTTGGGGGGAGGCACATTCAGAACGTAGTGTTGCGAGAACAAACTGTCTTTTGTTAGATAACAGGAGCCAGGTGCCTGATAACTGCATATTCTACACAGCTACAACGAATAACCGCTGAGCGCTTAGGGGGCTGGGACTAGCTTCTGCGCCAACAATCAACGATAGGCTGGGTGAGTCTAAACCACGCCCAGTCTCTACTCTGACAGGCCGTATATTTATAATATCTTTGTCAAGAACAAGTCAGTTCTCTGGTTTGCCCTGCGAGGTGGGACAGAGAGCCCGTATATACGAAAATTGCATTTACCACTTATTGCTTAGCTAATAAAAAATACATAGTATACAATCGGTGACTCAATGTCATATTTATCCTGATACCAGATTCGAATTAATGCAACTCTAACATAGACGAAACAACAATGTAATGTAACCAATTGACTGGCCAGAGATCAGGGCATTCATCAGCAAAGACGCAGTGCTGATAGTATTTTGGACAACCAAATTGATGTGAAAATGATTGATGAAATAGAAGTGTCAGCTGTGTCAGTGTCATGAACTGATAAAACATTCATACATTATGTTTTTTTCAAGAATTTTCGAATATGATAGGATGTATAATATAATGCAATATTCTATGTGAATAATGTTCATTGATATGAATTTGTAACGGTCGTCGTATGAAGAAGGTGTGGACCAAAGCGCAGCGTGGTACGTGTTCATGATTTTGATTAAACTGAACACTAAACCACAAAACAACAACGTGAATTAATGAAAACGAAACAGTTCTGTCTGGTGCAGACACAAAAACAGAAAACAACTACCAACAAAAACCCTGTGGGGAAAAGCTACCTAAGTATGGTTCTCAATCAGAGACAACGATAGAAAGCTATCCCTGATTGAGAACCGGCTCTGGTGAGGGACGTGGACCCCACTCCACCTCTGGCTCGGCCCACTTAGGTAACGCCTCTAGAGCGGGGACCCTCACCGCCGACCCCGGACTGAAAGGCCCTCGTAGAGAGCCCCGGACTGGAGGGTGCCACTGGAACGGAGGGCGCCACTGGAACGAAGGGCGACACTGGAACAAAGGGCATCTCCGGACAGGAGGGCAGCTCCGGACAGGAGGGCAGCTCCGGACAGGAGGGCAGCTCTGGACAGGAGGGCAGCTCCTGACAGGAGGGCGAACCTGGAGGGAGGAGACGCAGAGATGGCCTGGTGCGTGGGGATGCCACAGGGCCCACCAGGCTGGGGAGACCTACAGGAGGCCTGGTGCGTGGAGGAGGCACCGGATGAACCGGGCTGTGGGGGAGCACTGGAGCCCTAGTGCGCTGCCTAGGCACCACTCCTCCAGACGAATGCCCACTTTGGCCTGGCCCCTCCAGAGTGCAGGCACAGGTCATACCGGTCTGTGGGGGAGCACTGGAGATCTGGTGCTTACCACTCCCACCTTTCCATTAGGCTCAATGCCCACTTTCGCCCGGCACGGGCAGAGCGCAGGCATAGATCGAACTGAACCCTTCCAGCGCCCTGGAGACACAGTACGCAGAGCCAGCGCAGGATACCCTGGGCAGAAACGGCGTACCGGAGACCAAACGCGCTGAGCTGGCACAATCCGCCCTGGCTGGATAACCACACATGTAATATGTTATTTTAATTCTGTGGATAATTATATAAATGCCTAGTAAGTGATGTAATAGGCATTGAGGTTAATAGGCACTGTGCCTGTGTTGACTTATGGAACATGAACTCAATCCCCATCAGAATTATTGACCTCTCATACTCACTTACAGTCAACAGTGAGGAAGACTCAGTGGAGGCAGGACAGGGTGGTACAGTATGTTCTGGATGGAGGAAGAGAGTGGAGGCAGGACAGAGTGGTACAGTATGTTCTGGATGGAGGAAAACTCAGTGGAGGAGCAGGACAGAGTGGTGCAGTATGTTCTGGATGGAAGAGGACTCAGTAGAGGCAGGACAGAGTGGTGCAGTATGTTCTGGATGGGGGATTGGGATTGGACAGTGAAACACACACCTGCAGGCGACGTGCAGATTTTTAATTTCTCTCTCATGCCATCATGGCTGAAGCCAGTGCAAATTCCTGCTATTTATGTGTCCAGGTTAAACGTGGGACGTCCCTCATTATAAACAAACAGTGGGTTAAATTCATGGTTATTGCATCATGTTCAGATCTATTAGAATCGATTAATAGATATGAGGATTCTGTGTTATGCACTATAGCCCGTTACCATATATGTGATTGAATATTATCTGCTGTTGGCTTGTGTGGATGTATGTGTTATGCAACATAGCTGACTTGAGACAATGTTAACAGTTTCAGGGCCATGGGCCTTTCTCATGATGGAAAAATACAGAATAACATGAAGACAGGAACTGTGCAATGAGTTGGGGGGAGGCACATTCAGAACGTAGTGTTGCGAGAACAAACTGTCTTTTGTTAGATAACAGGAGCCAGGTGCCTGATAACTGCATATTCTACACAGCTACAACGAATAACCGCTGAGCGCTTAGGGGGCTGGGACTAGCTTCTGCGCCAACAATCAACGATAGACTGGGTGAGTCTAAACCACGCCCAGTCTCTACTCTGACAGGCCGTATATTTATAATATCTTTGTCAAGAACAAGTCAGTTCTCTGGTTTGCCCTGCGAGGTGGGACAGAGAGCCCGTATATACGAAAATTGCATTTACCACTTATTGCTTAGCTAATAAAAAATACATAGTATACAATCGGTGACTCAATGTCATATTTATCCTGATACCAGATTCGAATTAATGCAACTCTAACATAGACGAAACAACAATGTAATGTAACCAATTGACTGGCCAGAGATCAGGGCATTCATCAGCAAAGACGCAGTGCTGATAGTATTTTGGACAACCAAATTGATGTGAAAATGATTGATGAAATAGAAGTGTCAGCTGTATGGTGAATTGCAATTCATAACTTACATTTTACCGGTACTACCAGTAGTAGTAGGCTAACGGATAACAACACGACAGAATGCGTTTGAAATGATACGCCGCCAAGAAAAGCTAGCATGTCCAGGAAAGTACATCGTCAGTGGCACACACACACACTTTGCGCAGATCAGCAGGGCTTTTCATGGAAGCCAGACGAGACAATCGAAGGATGATGCGGTGATCAAAGTTACTGGGCTGGAATTTAGTTACTCTTGCTCTATATAAATTGATGCTTCAAATTGTGCATGTTATAAACACATTTTATTTTTATTTTGATGATGATAGGTTATACTTTATGGCTGGATTTATAATTTTTTTCCAATGCAACATTAATTTGTCAGACCTAACTAGACCTAACTAACCCTCTTTCTACAAGGCCATGTCTATGAGAGGCCTAATCATATTTGTATGAATATTTTGTTAATGCCTAGGCTATAGAGATCCATTCAGGTAATGAACTCATTATTATGCATCAACATTTTAATTTGATTACAATTATTTATTTTCAATAATTCTTGAATTTGTTAGGCTATACAATTAAGTAGATTCATGAACTGATAAAACATTCATACATTATGTTTTTTTCAAGAATTTTCGAATATGATAGGATGTATAATATAATGCAATATTCTATGTGAATAATGTTCATTGATATTAATTTGTGTATTAAAAATAATAATCAGTCTGAAATTGAATATTTCTCCTATTGTTCATGTCCATATAGCCTAGGACAATGTGGTAAAGTATTGTTATTCCTTATCCACTTAATGTAGAGTGGGCAGAACTAGTATTTGATACACTGCTGATTTTGTCTGGCCTAAATTAAATTATCACAGGATGTTGGTGGCACTTTAATTGGGGAGAACGGGCTCATGTTAATGACTGGAGTGGAATCAGTGGAACGGTATCAAATACTGTAGATGGTTTCCATGTGTTTGATGCTATTCAAATTTGTATAAGCTGTTCTCCCCTCAGCATCCTCCTGTGCTGTATATTCTGCTCAATACAGGTAATACAGTACTTCCTGTACTCCATATGACTCTTCCTGTACTCCATATGACTTATGCAGCGATGTCCAAGGCGCTGCAACTCCCTGGTACTCCAACGTAGAAGAATAATCCACACGCTGGGTTGTTGGGATGCAACCCCACCTGGTGCTGAGTAGTATCCCACAGGGGACATAAGGTCCAAGCTGCACCATCAGCAGGCGTGGAGCTCCCATAGACTCCAGAGAGGGGGTATAAAACATCTGGTAGTAGTCCACTGGATACCCCGGAGCCATACTCCACTGGACCGCCGGTGGGTAGTGTGGAAAGCACCCTGTGTGGTCTCTCTGGACCTCCATACCGTAGTGATGTCAGCAAAGTCACATATCCAGAGAGATAAAGAACAATGAAAGAGAGTGACCTGGCTCTACGTATTTAACTGGTTTGTGACTCCGCCCACAGTTAGAGGGGAATTAAGCAGCGCAAGAGTTAACACGCGCAGGAACCCAAGAGTTAACACGCACAGGAACCCAGGAGTTAACACGCACAGGAACCCAAGAGTTAACACGCACAGGAACCCAAGAGTTAACACGCACAGGAACCCAAGAGTTAACACGCACAGGAACCCAAGAGTTAACACGCACAGGAACCCAGGAGTTAACACGCACAGGAACCCAAGAGTTAACACGCACAGGAACCCAAGAGTTAACACACACAGGAACCCAAGAGTTAACACGCACAGGAACCCAGGAGTTAACACGCACAGGAACCCAAGAGTTAACACGCACAGGAACCCAAGAGTTAACACACGCAGGAACCCAGGAGTTAACACGCACAGGAACCCAGGAGTTAACACGCACAGGAACCCAGGAGTTAACACGCACAGGAACCCAAGAGTTAACACGCACAGGAACCCAAGAGTTAACACGCACAGGAACCCAGGAGTTAACACGCACAGGAACCCAGGAGTTAACACGCACAGGAATCCAAGAGTTAACACGCACAGGAACCCAAGAGTTAACACGCACAGGAACCCAAGAGTTAACACGCACAGGAACCCAAGAGGAATTGTATTTAAACACACTGAGGATGATTAACATGGGGATGCACATGGGGATGAATAGTGGGAATTGCACTGGTTCTGTAACGGACAGATGCAGATGTAATGAATTCACACATACCCAATGAATACACCAGGGCACAAATGTACAAATTCAGAATCTTACATAATATAAGTAAGGACTGTATAGATTCCATGTCTTCTGTTTGCTTAAAATGAGTGCTATTCAACAGTGGTGTTTTTAGCATCTAAATCTTGGTGGGGCAAAAAAAAACTAAGTGGGATGCATGCCAGCAAAACCTCTACACAACACAACACTAAACAATACATTATTTGCACCATAACAGAGACAAACAGCGCCCACACCCTGTTAGGGCCTACATAAATCTGTTCCAACAGCAGTCCAAACATCTTACCACTGCTACACCTGACTATTAGCGGAGCCTTGCCTGGCACCGAATTCAGACTCATTTACTGCTTTTAAAAAAAAATTGACTGACTTGTGCTTAAACAAATGTGGTTTCTTATGGAAATTGAGATGTAACGGTCGTCGTATGAAGAAGGTGTGGACCAAAGCGCAGCGTGGTACGTGTTCATGATTTTGATTAAACTGAACACTAAAACACAAAACAACAACGTGAATTAATGAAAACGAAACAGTTCTGTCTGGTGCAGACACAAAAACAGAAAACAACTACCAACAAAAACCCTGTGGGGAAAAGCTACCTAAGTATGGTTCTCAATCAGAGACAACGATAGAAAGCTATCCCTGATTGAGAACCGGCTCTGGTGAGGGACGTGGACCCCACTCCACCTCTGGCTCGGCCCACTTAGGTAACGCCTCTAGAGCGGGGACCCTCACCGCCGACCCCGGACTGAAAGGCCCTCGTAGAGAGCCCCGGACTGGAGGGTGCCACTGGAACGGAGGGCGCCACTGGAACGAAGGGCGACACTGGAACAAAGGGCATCTCCGGACAGGAGGGCAGCTCCGGACAGGAGGGCAGCTCCGGACAGGAGGGCAGCTCTGGACAGGAGGGCAGCTCCTGACAGGAGGGCGAACCTGGAGGGAGGAGACGCAGAGATGGCCTGGTGCGTGGGGATGCCACAGGGCCCACCAGGCTGGGGAGACCTACAGGAGGCCTGGTGCGTGGAGGAGGCACCGGATGAACCGGGCTGTGGGGGAGCACTGGAGCCCTAGTGCGCTGCCTAGGCACCACTCCTCCAGACAAATGCCCACTTTGGCCTGGCCCCTCCAGAGTGCAGGCACAGGTCATACCGGTCTGTGGGGGAGCACTGGAGATCTGGTGCTTACCACTCCCACCTTTCCATTAGGCTCAATGCCCACTTTCGCCCGGCACGGGCAGAGCGCAGGCATAGATCGAACTGAACCCTTCCAGCGCCCTGGAGACACAGTACGCAGAGCCAGCGCAGGATACCCTGGGCAGAAACGGCGTACCGGAGACCAAACGCGCTGAGCTGGCACAATCCGCCCTGGCTGGATAACCACACATGTAATATGTTATTTTAATTCTGTGGATAATTATATAAATGCCTAGTAAGTGATGTAATAGGCATTGAGGTTAATAGGCACTGTGCCTGTGTTGACTTATGGAACATGAACTCAATCCCCATCAGAATTATTGACCTCTCATACTCACTTACAGTCAACAGTGAGGAAGACTCAGTGGAGGCAGGACAGGGTGGTACAGTATGTTCTGGATGGAGGAAGAGAGTGGAGGCAGGACAGAGTGGTACAGTATGTTCTGGATGGAGGAAAACTCAGTGGAGGAGCAGGACAGAGTGGTGCAGTATGTTCTGGATGGAAGAGGACTCAGTGGAGGCAGGACAGAGTGGTGCAGTATGTTCTGGATGGGGGAAGACTCAGTGGAGGCAGGACAGAGTGGTGCAGTATGTTCTGGATGGAGGAAGGCAGTGGAGGAGCAGGACAGAGTGGTGCAGTATGTTCTGGATGGAGGAAGACAGTGGAGGAGCAGGACAGTGGTGCAGTGTGTTCTGGATGGAGGAAGACAGTGGAGGAGCAGGACAGAGTGGTGCAGTATGTTCTGGATGGAGGAAGACAGTGGAGGAGCAGGACAGAGTGGTACAGTATGTTCTGGATGGAGGAAGACAGTGGAGGAGCAGGACAGAGTGGTACAGTATGTTCTGGATGGAGGAAGACAGTGGAGGAGCAGGACAGTGGTGCAGTGTGTTCTGGATGGAAGAGGACTCAGTGGAGGCAGGACAGAGTGGTGCAGTATGTTCTGGATGGGGGAAGACTCAGTGGAGGCAGGACAGAGTGGTGCAGTATGTTCTGGATGGAGGAAGACAGTGGAGGAGCAGGACAGTGGTGCAGTGTGTTCTGGATGGAGGAAGACAGTGGAGGAGCAGGACAGAGTGGTGCAGTATGTTCTGGATGGAGGAAGACAGTGGAGGAGCAGGACAGAGTGGTACAGTATGTTCTGGATGGAGGAAGACAGTGGAGGAGCAGGACAGAGTGGTACAGTATGTTCTGGACGGAGAAAGACAGTGGAGGAGCAGGACAGAGTGGTGCAGTATGTTCTGGATGGAGGAAGACAGTGGAGGAGCAGGACAGAGTGGTGCAGTATGTTCTGGATGGAGGAAGACAGTGGAGGAGCAGGACAGTGGTGCAGTGTGTTCTGGATGGAGGAAGACAGTGGAGGAGCAGGACAGAGTGGTGCAGTATGTTCTGGATGGAGGAAGACAGTGGAGGAGCAGGACAGAGTGGTACAGTAATTCTGGATGGAGGAAGACAGTAGAGGAGCAGGACAGAGTGGTGCAGTATGTTCTGGATAGAGGAAGACAGGGGAGGAGCAGGACAGAGGGGTGCAGTGTGTTCTGGATAGAGGAAGACAATGGAGGAGCAGGACAGAGTGGTGCAGTATGTTCTGGATGGAGGAAGACAGTGGAGGAGCAGGACAGAGTGGTGCAGTATGTTCTGGATGGAGGAAGACAGTGGAGGAGCAGGACAGAGTGGTGCAGTATGTTCTGGATGGAGGAAGACAGTGGAGGAGCAGGACAGAGTTGTGCAGTATGTTCTGGATGGAGGAAGACAGTGGAGGAGCAGGACAAAGTGGTGAAGTATGTTCTGGATGGAAGAAGACAGTGGAGGAGCAGGACAGAGGGGTGCAGTATGTTCTGGATGGAGGAAGACAGTGGAGGAGCAGGACAAAGTGGTGCAGTATGTTCTGGATGGAAGAAGACAGTGGAGGAGCAGGACAGAGGGGTGCAGTATGTTCTGGATGGAGGAAGACAGTGGAGGAGCAGGACAGAGTTCTGGATGGGCTGAGGTTGTTCAGTGCATCACATTTACTTTGTGGTGGAAGGGAGCCGCAAATAAAATTCAGTCTGAAATGATTTTTGTGAATCAACCTATAATAACATTTATGACACTTTGGTGTAAAATAATACAACTGTGACTACATAAGGCTGTCTGATACCCCAGGTTCTGAGTGAAATCCACTAAAAGCTTTTTCCATAACCAACTACATAGACATACTGTATTATCAATAACGAGTTATGTTGACAAATCAGCAGCAGCCATATTGACCATAGTCTAAAAAAAAATCCTGATAACCAATAATAGTTTAACATACATTCTTAGAAAAAGAGGTTCCTTATAGAACCAAAAAGAGTTTAATCACTTGCTTCATATATGGAACCCATGGGATAAACTGCCACCTGCAGTTATGTCATGTTAGCAAGTCCAATCCAGCAGACTACTTCAAAATAGTGAAAGCCCTCAATAATTTTGACTTGCTAAAACAGGTTTTGGTCCAAGTGTCTATATACCTCTCTGGTTATAAAGGACATCTGAATGCTCATCAAACAAACAGCTTTAAATAACAGCTTCGTAATGTATTTATCCTATACATAGCTTCCTTAGACAAGTCTTAGTCGCCCCTAAAAGGGAGCGTGGAGTTGGCTAATGCTTTCACCGTCCGACAATACCGTCCGACAATACCCCCGGACAGGACCAAACAGGCAGGAGAGAACCCACGTTGCCAAAACACAGCCTCCACACCACTAGAGGGATATCTTAAACCACCGACTTGTAAGTCGATTGTAATCCAACAATCCAACAATACAAGGCTGAATATAGCCCACGAAGATCTCCCCCACGGCACAAACCCAAGGGGGGCGCCAACCTGGACAGGAAGACCACGGCAGTGACTCAAACCACTCAAGTGTCCCTCCTAGGGACAGCATGGTAGAACACCAGTAAGGCAGTGACTCAGCCCCCTAATAGGGTTTGAGGCAGAGAATCCCAGTGGAGAGAGGCGAACCGGCCAGGCAGAGACAGCAAGGGTGGTTTGTTGCTCCAGTGCCTTTATTTTTTATTTATTTTTTGAATTTCTCCCCAATTTCGTAGTATCCAATTGTTGTCTCATTGCTACAACTTCCCGTACGGGCTCGGGAGAGGCTACACCGTGCACCTGGCAACCTTGGCTAGAGCGCACTGCGCCCAGGCCGCCACAGGAGTCGCTGGTGCGCGATGAGACAAGGAGATCCCTACCGATCAATCCCTCCCTAACCCGGACGACGCTAGGCCAATTGTGCGTCGCCCCACGGACCTCCCGTCGCGGCCGGTTACGACAGAGCCTGGGTGCGAACCCAGGGACTCTGATGGCACAGCTGGCGCTGCAGTACAGCGCCCTTAACCACTGCGCCACCCGGGAGGCCCTGCTCCAGTGTATTTCGATTCACTTTCACACTCCTGGGCCAGACTACACTCAATAAAAGGACCTACTGAAGAGATAAGTCTTCAATAAAGACTTAAAGATTGAGACCGAGTCTTTGTCTCTCACATGGATAGGCAGACCATTCCATAAAAATGGAGCTCTATAGGAGAAAGCCCTGCATCCAGCTGTTTGCTGACAAATTCTAGGGACCGTAAGGAGGCCTGAGTATTGTGACCGTAGCGTACGTGTAGGTATGTATGGCAGGACCAAATCGAAAAGATAGGTAGGAGCAAGCCCGTGTAATGCTTTGTAGGTTTAGCAGTAAAGCCTTGAAATCAGCCCTTTCCTTAACAGGAAACCAGTGTAGAGAGGCCAGCACTGGAGTAATGTGATCAAATGTTTTGGTTCTAGTCAAGATTCTAGCAGCCGTGTTTAAAAAGAATCTATCGTTGACACAGTCTTGATATGTTCGTCAAAAGAGAGATCAGAGTCCAGAGTAACGCCGAGGTCCTTCACAGTTTTATTTGAGATGACTGTACAACTATCAAGATTAATTGTCAGATTCAACAGAAGATCTCTTTGTTTATTGGGACCTAGAACTAGCATCTCTGTTTTGTCCGAGTTTAAAAGTAGAACATTTGCTGCCATCCACTTCCTTATGTCTGAAACACAGGCTTCCAGGAAGGGCAATTTTGGGGCTTCACCATGTTTCATTGAAATGTAAAGCTGTGTGTTGTCCGCATAGCAGTAAAAGTTGGCATTGTGTTTCCCAATGACATCACCAAGAGGTAAAATATATAGTGAAAACAATAGTGGTCCTAAAACGGAGCCTTGAGGAACACTGAAATGTACAGTTGATTTGGACAAACCATCTACAGAGACAAACTGATATCTTTCCCGACAGATAAAATCTAAACCAGGCCAGAACTTGTCCGTGTAGACCAATTTGTGTTTCCCAATCTCTCCAAAAGAATGTGGTGATCGATGGTATCAAAAGCAGCAATAAGGCCTAGGAGCACGAGGGCAGATGCAGTTTATTACGTTTATTTTTTTATTTTTTTATTTCACCTTTATTTAACAAGGTAGGCAAGTTGAGAACAAGTTCTCATTTACAATTGCGACCTGGCCAAGATACAGCAAAGCAGTTCGACACATACAACGACACAGAGTTACACATGGAGTAAAACAAACATACAGTCAATAATACAGTATAAACAAGTCTATATACGATGTGAGCAAATGAGGTGAGATAAGGGAGGTAAAGGCAAAAAGGCCATGGTGGCAAAGTAAATACAATATAGCAAGTAAAACACTGGAATGGTAGATTTGCAATGGGAGAATGTGCAAAGTAGAAATACAAATAATGGGGTGCAAAGGAGCAAAATAAATAAATAAATAAAATACAGTAGGGAAAGAGGTAGTTGTTTGGGCTAAATTATAGGTGGGCTATGTACAGGTGCAGTAATCTGTGAGCTGCTCTGACAGTTGGTGCTTAAAGCTAGTGAGGGAGATAAGTGTTTCCAGTTTCAGAGATTTTTGTAGTTCGTTCCAGTCATTGGCAGCAGAGAACTGGAAGGAGAGGCGGCCAAAGAAAGAATTGGTTTTGGGGGTGACTAGAGAGATATACCTGCTGGAGCGTGTGCTACAGGTGGGAGATGCAATGGTGACCAGCGAGCTGAGATTTTACCTAGCAGGGTCTTGTAGATGACATGGAGCCAGTGGGTTTGGCGACGAGTATGAAGCGAGGGCCAGCCAACGAGAGCGTACAGGTCGCAATGGTGGGTAGTATATGGGGCTTTGGTGACAAAACGGATTGCACTGTGATAGACTGCATCCAATTTGTTGAGTAGGGTATTGGAGGCTAGTTTGTAAATGACATCGCCAAAGTCGAGGATTGGTAGGATGGTCAGTTTTACAAGGGTATGTTTGGCAGCATGAGTGAAGGATGCTTTGTTGCGAAATAGGAAGCCAATTCTAGATTTAACTTTGGATTGTCTTTGTTGTTACTATGTTCAACATAGGAGGGCCAAGCACAGAAAGCAACTCTTTCAGTAGTTTAGTTGGAATAGGGTCCAGTATGCAGCTTGAAGGTTTAGGTGCCATGACTATTTTCATCAAAGTGTCAAGAGATATAGTATTAAAAAACTTGAGTGTCTCCCTTGATCCTTGGTCCTGACAGTGTTGTGCAGACTCAGGACAACTGAGCATTGGAGAAATATGCAGATTTAAAGAGGAGTCTGTAGTTTGTTTTCTAATAATCATGATCTTTTCGTCAAAGAAGTTCATGAATTTATCACTGCTGAAGTGAAAGCCATCTTCTCTTGGGGAAGGCTGCTTTTTAGTTAGCTTTGCAACAGTATCAAAAATAAATGTTGGATTGTTCTTATTTTCCTCAATTAAGTTGGAAAAATAGAAGGATCGAGCAGGCGTGAGGGCTCTTCGATACTGCACGGTACTGTCTTTCAAAGCTAGTCAAAGACCGTTCCAATTTTCTCAAAGCTTACTTCAGGGCTCAGGTCTTTTCCGTATACCAGGGAGCTGTCACGGCTGTTTGAAGGAGAGGACCAAGGTGCAGCGTGGTGAGCGCACATTATCTTTTATTAATAATAAAAAATGACGCAGACAAAACAATAAACAATACAAAAACAAACCGTGAAGCTCAAAGGCAAAGTGCCATAAAGAAAGTAAACCTCCCACAAACACAGATGGAAAAAAGGGCACCTAAGTATGGTTCCCAATCAGAGACAACAATAGACAGCTGTCCCTGGTTGAGAACCATACCCGGCCAAACACAAAGAAATAGAAAACATAGAACACAAAACATAGAATGCCCACCCCAACTCACGCCCTGACCAAACCAAAATAGAGACATAAAAAGGATCTCTAAGGTCAGGACGTGAAAGGAGAGAGTTTCTTATGACAATTTGTTTTCGTTTTTAGGGGTTCGACTGCATCTAGGGTATAACGCAAGGTTAAAGGAGGAAATCTGGAAGGGCATCTAGAGATCTTTGGGTTATCCGAGAATTTATAGCACGGCTTTTGATGCTCCTTGGCAGGGGTCAGAGCATATTTGTTGTTGCGATTGCAAACGTAATAAAATGGTGGTCCGATAGTCTAGGATTATGAGGAAAAACATTAAGATCCACAACATTTACTCCACGGGACAAAACTAGGTCCAGAGTATGACTGTGGCATTGAGTAGGTCCAGAGACATGTTGGACAAAACCCATTGAGTCGATGATGGCTCCGAAAGCCTTTTGGAATGGATCTGTGGACTTTTCCATGTGAATATAAGTCACCAAAAATGTGAATATTATCTGCCATGACTACATGATCCGATAGGAATTCAGGGATCTCAGTGAGGAATGCTGAATATGGCCCAGGAGGCCTGTAAACATTAGCTATAAAAAGTGATTGAGTAGGCTGCATAGATTTAACGACTACAAACTCAAATGATGAATACACAGTCGTTTTTGTTTTTTGTTGAAATTTGCTAACGTAAATTTTAGCAACACCTCCGCCTCTGCGGGATGAGTGGAGGATATGGTCACTAGTGTAACCAGGAGGAGAGGCCTCATTTAACACCGTAAATTCATCAGGCTTAAGCCATTCAGTCAGGCCAATCACATCAAGATTATTATCAGTGATTCGTAAATTGACTATAACTGCCTTGGAAGTGAGGGATCTAATATTAAGTTGCCCTATTTTGAGATGTGAGATATCACAATCTCTTTCAATAATGACAGGAATGGAGGAGGTCTTTATTCCAGTGAGATTGCTAAGGCGAACACCGCCATGTTTAGTTTTGCCCAACCTAGATCGAGGCACAGACACAGTCTCAATTTGAGCTGACTACACTGACTGTGCTAGTGGCAGACTCCACTAAGCTGGCAGGCTGGCTAACAGCCTGCTGCCTGGCCTGCACCCTATCTCATTGTGGAGCTAGGGGAGTTAGAGCCCTGTCTATGTTCGTAGATAAGATGAGAGCACCCATCCAACTAGGATAGTCTGTCACTCCTCAACAGGCCAGGCTTGGTCCTGTTTGTGGGTGAGTCCCAGAGAAAGAGCAAATTATCTACAAATTCTATCTTTTGGTAGGGGCAGAAAACAGTTTTCAACCAGCGATTGAGTTGTGAGACTCTACTGTAGAGCTCATTATTAACCCTAACTGGGAGAGGGCGAGAGACAATTACTCGATGCCGACACATCTTTCTAGCTAATTTACACGCTGAAGCTATGTTGCACTTGGTGACCTCTGACTGTTTCATCCTAACATCGCTTGTGCCGATGTGGATAACAATATCCCTATACGCTCTACACTCGCCAGTTTTAGCCTAAGCCAGCACCATCTTCAGATTAGCCTTAACATCGGTAGCCCTGCCCCCTGGTAAACAGTGTATGATTGCAAGATGATTCGTATTAAATCTAATACTACGGGTAATGGAGTCGCCAATGACTAGGGTTTTCAATTTGTCCGAGATTATGGTGGGAGGCTTCAGCGTCTCAGACCCCGTAACGGGAGGAGGAGAGACCATACTGACCACAGTCTAAAAAAAAGGTCTAGATAACCAGAAACAGTTTCAAACAGTCTACCACACTCATGGGAGGAAGTACGAAATATGCTTCCTATATTTTCACTTCTCTATCTGTAGCGATTTGTTAAAACCCACATTAGACAAGTAGTCCAAAGAGACTTTTCCACCGTCTATGCTCAGTTCCTGGTTGATCAAATGATTAAATTAATTTAATGTCATTTTTCTTATGACAAGTTGAGAGTGTTTTGACTGCGTGTAGGCCAAAGATCACACAGATTACGTTTGAGTCTTTTGTGTAGCAGGAGTGCTATGGAAACAGACGTTTTTCTGCTGGCATACATTTACCTCTCTTTTTTATTATTTTTTTATTTCAACTTTATTTAACCAGGTAGGCCACAAGTTCTCATTCACAACTATGATCTGACCAAGATAAAGCCAAGCAGTGAGACAAAAAACAACAAAGAGTTACACATGGGATAAACAAAGTATGTGTGCAAATGGAGTAATGAGGTAAGGCAATAAATAGGCCATAGTAGGGAAGTAATTACAATTTAGCAAATTAACACTGGAGTGATAGATGTGCAGATGATGATGTGCAAGTAGAAATACTGGTGTGCAAAAGAGCAAAAAATATAAATAAAAACAATAAAAATATAAATAAAAACAATATGGGATGAGGTAGGTAATTGGATGGGCTATTTACAGATGGGCTGTGTACAGCTGCAGCAATCGGTAAGCTGCTCAGATAGCTGATGCTTAAAGTTGGTGAGGGAGATATAAGTCTCCAACTTCAGCTATTTTTGCAATTTGTTCCAGTCATTGGCAGCAGAGAACTGGAAGGAAAGGCGGCCAAAGGGGGTGTTGGCTTTGGGGATGACCAGTGAGATATACCTGCTGGAGCGTGTGCTACGAATGGGTGTTGTTATGGTGACCAGTGAGCTGAGATAAGGCAGAGCTTTACCTAGAAAAGACTTATAGATGACCTGGAGCCAGTGGGTCTGACAACGAATATGTAGCGAGGGCCAGCCGACGAGAACATACAGGTCACAGTGGTAGATGGTATACGGGGCATTGGTGACAAAACAGATGGCACTGTGATAGACTGCATCCAGTTTTCTGAGTAGAGTGTTGGAGGCTATTTTGTAAATGACATTGCCGAAGTCGAGGATCGGTAGGATAGTCAGTTTTACGAGGGTATGTTTAGCAGTGTGAGTGAAGGAGGTTTTGTTGCGAAATAGGAAGCAGATTCTAGATTTCATTTTGGATTGGAGATGCTTAATATGAGTCTGGAATGAGAGTTAACAGTCTAGCCAGACACCTAGGTATTTGTAGTTGTCCACATATTCTAAGTCAGAACCGTCCAGAGTAGTGGGCGAATGCGGGCAGAGATCGGTTGAAGAGCATGCATTTAGTTTTACTAGCGTTTAAGATCAGTTGGAGGCCACGGAAGCAGTGTTGTATGACATTGAAGCTCATTTGGAGGTGTGTTAACCGAAGAAGGGCCAGAAGTATACAGAATGGTGTTGTCTGCATAGAGGTGGATCAAGGAAACACCCGCAGCAAGAGCGACGTCATTGATATATACAGAGAAAAGAGTCCGCCCGAGAGTTGAACCCTGTGGCACCCCCATAGAGACTGCCAGAAGTCCGGACAACAGGCCCTCCGATTTGACACACTGAACTCTATCTGAGAAGTAGTTGGTGAACCAGGCGAGGCAGTCATTTGAGAAACCAAGGCTGTTGAGTCTGCCGATAAGAATGCAGTGATTGACAGAGTCGAAAGCCTTGGCCAGGTCTGTAAGTTTGGGTCTAGAGTGTCACCCCCTTTGAAGAGGGGGATGACCGCGACAGCTTTCCAATCTTTAGGAATCTTGGACGATACGAAAGAGATGTTGAACAGACTAGTAATAGGGGTTGCAACAATGGCGGCGGAAAATTTTAGAAAGAGAGGGTCCAGATTGTCTAGCCCAGCTGAATTGTACGAGTCCAGCTCTTCAGAACATCTGCTATCTGGATTTGGGTGAAGGAGAAGCTGGGGAGGCTTGGGCAAGTAGTTGCGGGGGGTGCAGAGCTGTTGGCTGGGGTAGGGGTAGCCAGGAGGAAAGCATGGTCAGCCGTAGAGAAATGCTTATTGAAATTCTCGATTATTGTGGATTTATCGGTGGTGACAGCGTTTCCTAGCCTCAGTGCAATGGGCAGCTGGGAGGAGGTGCTTTTATTCTCCATGGACTTTACAGTGTCCAATAACTTTTTGGAGTTATTGGAGGATGCAAATTATCTGCAGGATGCACATTTCTGTTTGAAAAAGCTAACCTTTGCTTTCCTAAATGACTGTGTGTATTGGTTACTGACTTACTTGAAAAGTTGTTAGGTTAAGTTGTCGAGGTTAGTCAGGTCTAGAGTGAACCAAGGGCTATATCTGTTCTTAGTTATTTATTTTTTGAAAGGGGCATGCTTATTTTTAAGATGGTGAGGAAATTACTTTTAAAGAACAACCAGGCATCCTCTACTGACGGGATGAGGTCAATATCCTTCCAGGATACCCGGGGCAGGTCGATTAGAAACGCCCGTTCAAAGAAGTTTTTAAGGGTGCTTTTGACAGTGATGAGGGGTGGTTGTTTGACAGGAGACCCATAACGGATGCATGCAATGAGGCAGTGATCGCTGAGATCCTGATTGAAAACAGCAGAGGTGTATTTACAGGGCAAGTTGGTCAGGATAAGACATATTTTTATTTATAATTTCATCCTCTTGTAGAGAAGGTCCTGTTAACCTGGAGGGAAAATAGTGAAGGTCCTGTTAACCTAGAGTTAGGTTAACAGAGATGGCTGCCTCACTTTGCGTTCTTAGGAAACTATGCAGTTTTTCAATGTATTATTTCTTGCACTGTTACCCCAGGAAATCTTAAGTCTTATTACATACAGCCGGGAGGAACTATTGAATATAAGAGCAATGTCAACTTACCAACATTATGACCAGGATTACGACTTTCCCGAAGCGGATCCTCTGTTTGGTCCACCACCCAGGACAATGGATCGGATCCCAGCCTGTGACCCAAAACAACTGCACCGCAGAAGGGGCAGACGGAGCGGTCTTCTGGTCAGGCTCCGTAGACGGGCACATCGCCCACCACTCCCAAGTATACTACTCGCCAATGTCCAGTTTCTTGACAACAAGGTTGACGAAAACCGGGCAAGGGTTGCCTTCCAGAGAGACATCCGAGATTGTAACATTCTCTGCTTCACGGAAATATGTCTCACTCTGGATACGTTTTCAGAGTCGGTACAGCCACCTGGTTTCGTCACACATTGCGCCGACAGAAACAAACATCTCTCTGGTAAGAAGAAGAGCGGGGGTGTGTGCCTTATGATTAACGAGTCAACAACATACATAACAACATACAGTGACTCAAGTCCTTTTGTTCACCTGACCTAGAATTCCTTACAATCAAATGCCGACCGCACTATCTACCAAGAGAATTCTCTTCGATTATAATCACAGTCGTGTATATCCCTTCCCAAGTAGACACCTTGACGGCCCTGAAAGAACTTCATTGAAATCTATTTAAACTGGAAACCACACATCATGTGGCTGCATTTATTGTAGCTGGGGACTTTAACAAGGCTAATCTGAAAACAAGGTTCCCTGAATTTTATCAGCATATCGAATGCGCGACCCGGGCTGGCAAAATTTTGGATCATTGTTACTCTAACTTGCGTGACGCATACAAAGCCTTCCCTCGCCCTCCTTTCGGCAAATCTGACCACGACTACATTTTGTTTCTCCCTGCCTATAGACAGAAACTAAAACAGGAAACGCCTGTGCTCTGGTCTGTTCATCGCTGGTCCGACCAACCTGATTCCACGCTTCAAGATTGCTTCGATTACATGGACTGGGATGTGTTCCGGATAGCGTCGAACAACAACATTGATGTATATGCTGATTCGGTGAGCGAGTTCATTAGCAAATGCATCGGTGATGTGGTACCCATGGCGACTAATTAAAACGTTCCCCAGCCAGAAACCGTGGATTGATGGCAGCATTCGCGCAAAACTGAAAGCGCAAACCATTACTTTTAATCAGGGCAATGTGACCTGAAACACGACCGAATACAAACAGAGTAGCTATTCCCTCCGCAAGGCAATCAAACAAGGTAAGCGTCAGTATAGAGACAAAGTAGATTCGCAAATCAATTACTCGGACACGAGAGGTATGTGGCAGGGTCAACAGTCAGTCACGGACTACAAAAAGAAAACCAGACCCCAATGTCTTGCTCCCAGACAAACTAAACAACTTCTTTGCTCGCTTGGAGGACAATACAGTGCCACCGACATGGCCTCCTATCAAAATCTGCGGGTTCTTCTTCATCGCAGCCAACGTGAGTAAAACATTTAAACGTATTAACCCTAGCAAAGGCTGCCTGCCCAGATGGCATCCCTAGCCGTGTCCTCAGAGCATGCGCAGACCAGCTGGCTGGTGTGTTTACGAACATATTCAATCAATCCCTATCCCAGTCTGTTGTTCCCACATTATTCAAGAGGGCCACCATTGTTCCTGTTCCCAAGAAATCTAAGGTAACTGAGCTAAACAACTATCACCCGTAGCACTCACTTCCGTCATCATGAAGTGCTTTGAGAGACTAGTCAAGGATCATATCACTTTCTCCCCAGCTGACACCCTAGACCCACTACAATTTGCTTACCGCCTCAATAGGTCCACAGACAACGCAATTGCCATCACACTGCCCTAACCCATCTGGACAAGAGAGGTACCTATGTAAGAATGCTGTTCATTGACTACAGATCAGCATTTAACACCATAGTACCCTCCAAACTCGTCATGGGTCTCGACCTCGCCCTGTGCAACTGGGTCCTGGACTTTCTCCACCCCGCTGATCCTCAACACTAGGGCCCCACAAGGGTGCATTCTCAGCCCTCTCCTGTACTCCCTGTTCACCCATGACTGCGTGGCCATGCACGCCTCCAACTCAATCATCAAGTTTGCAGACAACACTACAGTGGTGTGCTTGATTACCAACAACGATGAGACGGCCTACAGGGAGAAGGTGAGGGCCCTCCTCCCTGTAGGTGTCAGGAAAATAACCTCACACTCAACATCAACAAAACAAAGAAGATGATTGTGGACTTCAGGAAATAGCAGAGGGAGCACCCCCATATCCGCATCGATGGGAAGGTAGTGGAGAAGGTGGAAAGTTTTAAGTTCCTCGGCATACACATCACGGACAAACTGAATTGGTCCACTCACACAGACAGTGTGGTGAAGAAGGCGCAACAGCGCCTCTTCAACCTCAGGAGGCTGAAAAAATTTGGCATGTCACCAAAAACACTCCCAAAGTTTTACAGATGCACAATCGAGAACATCCTGTCGGGCTGTATCACCGCCAGAGGGTGGTGATGTCTGCACAACGCATCACCGGGGGTAAACTACCTGCCCTCCAGGACACCTACACCCCCCTGATATCACAGGAAGGCCAAAAAGATCATCATCAAGGACAACAACCACCCGAGCCACTGCCTGTTCACCCCGCTATCATCCAGAGTGCGAGGTCAGTACAGGTGCATCAAAACTGGGTTCGAGAGACTGAAAAACAGCTTCTATCTCAAGGCCATCAGACTGTTAAACAGCCATCACTAACATTGAGTAGCTGCTGCCAACGTACTGACTCAAATCTCTAACCACTTTAATAATTACAAATTGGATGTAGTGAATAGTATCACTAGTCACTTTAAACAATGCCACGTTATATAATGCTTACAAATCCTACATTACTCATCTCATATGTATATACTGTACTCTATATCATCTACTGCATCTTGCCTGTGCCGTACAGCCATCACTCATCCGTATATTTATATGTACATATTCTTATTAATTCCTTTGTTGTTGTGAAGATTACTTGTTGTACTTATTGTTAGATTACTTGTTAAATATTACTGCATGGTCAGAACTAGAAGCACAAGCATTTCACTACACTCGCATTAACATCTGCTAACCATGTGCATGTGGCCAATGAAATTAGATTTTAATTGAGTTGTGTTCAGTGGACAAGAAGAAAACAGGGCATTTTAGTTCACAGTTGCAAAACATTTGAGTATGTAGGGTCCAAATTAACACGACCCAGACTAGAGGGGAAAACAGAATCCAAGAACCAATAATATAAAACTACTGTATGATTCTGAGTGAAAAAATAATAACAACGGTTCGTAATCCCTCTCTCTTTCTCTCTATCTCGCTACTGTTTGGTCTTCTTCTCACAATCTCCAGTAGTGTTGGAAGCTCAAGTCAGTGTTGAACCACAGGTGACAGGGTACCTGGGGAATGATGTCACACTGCAGTGTGAGTTGCTCCAGGGCAATCTCATTCAGGCTGAGTGGCAGTGGGACAAATCAGATACTAAAACATTTACCATAGCTGTCTTTAGCCCTAATTTAGGGCAAAACATTTTTGGGAGGCTGGAGTTCGCTGGAGCTTCAGATGACTGATGCAGGGAAATACATCTGTCTCCTGACAGTCTTCCCTAGTGGCTCATTTGAGATAACAACCATCCTCACTGTACTGGGTGAGTCTGGAACTCTTAACATAAGCAAGAAAAGAAAGGATCTCATTAAATGATTGAAATATTAACATTGATTAGTGACAATAGTTTTCCTGTAGATACTGTAGGATTTAATCTGACATGCAGCTGTATCAGAGGTCAAAGAGGTTACAGGGGTTCTGTTTCCTTCCCAGATCAGATTCCACCTCCATCATCTGGCGAGGTTGTGGGAATTGTTACCGCAGCCCTCCTGGTAACAGTTGTCGTGACAGCCACAGCTTACCTCATCATTGTCAGGAAGAGGTGTGTACTCTATCTGTAATTAAAGAGAACATATGCTGTATGTATCTCAATGGCATGTAATGTATCATCAGACATCTACAGTCATATGATATCATCAAATATGTGCATGTGTTAGTTAGACGTTAGTGAATAATTTTCAGAGCATGGCATTTTTCATGTATGCAACTTGATGTTTGATCAAAAGTATTTTGTTATTTTTCAGTAGATCCATATACTCATGGTCTTGAAGGTCATTAGAAGCGCAGAGAAATGTATATTATTCTCTTTAACTAGGCGTGAGGCTTTATTCAACCCCTCTGTCAGCATTGGTGAGTAGGAACCATATTTTTTACCAAGCACACAACTCAAATTCCCCTTCAGCTCAGTCAGCCCTGACCTGCATTTCTGCTTTCTGTAAAACCCTCTGTGGTTGTTTTCCAGATGCAAGCAGCCTGGCGGTGCAGACAGGACAGGGACAGGAATAGAAGAGGTGAGGTTGTTTAGTTTCAGCTTGTGTCTAAATAAGGCGGAACAGTGCACTAATGAAAACATGTTTTTTCTTTGTGTGTTTGACTGAATTCCAGCCTAAGATTTCAAATAATCACATTAAATTAATAATCATTCTTCTCTCTCACCCTCTCCCTCTCTTTGTCTTTCCCCAGGATCTGGTTTATTCGGAGATTATCAGATTCAACATTGACAAGAGGAAAGCACACGACCCATCTGGAGAAGACCAGAAAGATGCAGACGTCAAGCCAGCTGAGGATGTCACCTACTCTGCAGTGGCAGTGGGAAACCAGCATTCTTTAAGGGAAGACACAGTTTACTCTCAGGTGGTGAGAAAGGACTGGGACATAGATGATGTATGGACTGTCTAAGCACAATAACAGTAAAGGGATAACCAGACATCCTTTACAGTATATTCACATACATTTAACTGAAATTCTCTTATTGGTGTTGGATTCTGGGCTAAACTTTGAACATTGCTATACTAGAGACATGATAGATCAGAAGTAATACTATAGTATCTGAGGGGTGATAGAGAATGGTTGTTACATCAGACGTTAATGGTTATCTGTAGGAGACAGATGGCTTTGGAATATGCTGGGTCACGGGAGTGCTGTAGGTGATACAGTTGGAGAGCTTTGGACTAGACAGCAAGGGGGTTGAGGTCAGGTCAGGTCACCTTATTAAGGAACACAGAATGGTTTATTACTCTATCACTTTGTCTTCCTGTTGGACCATAAAAGATGTAAGGATTAGAGAGAAGGAGGAGTGTCTAAATTGGAGTATACAGTTGAAGTCGGAAGTTTACATACACCTTAACCAAATACATTTCAACTCAGTTTTTCATAATTCCTGACATTTAATCCTAGTAATAATTCCCTGTTTTAGGTCAGTTATGATCAGCACTTTATTTTAAGAATGTGAAATGTCAGAAAAATAGTAGAGAGAAAGATTAATTTCAGCTTTTATTTCTTTCATCACATTCCCAGTGGGTCAGAAGTTTACAGACACTCAATTAGTATTTGGTAGCATTGCCTTTAAATTGTCTAAACTTGGGTCAAATGTATCGGGTAGCCTTCCACAAGCTTCCCACAATACGTTGGGTGAATTTTGGCCCATTCCTACTGACAGGGCTGATGTAACTGAGTCAGGTTAGTAGGCCTCCTTGCTCGCACACGCTTCTTCAGTTCTGCCCACAAATTTAGGATAAGGATAGGATGAGGTCAAGGCTTTGTGATGGCCACTCCAATACTCTGACTTTGTTGTCCTTAATCCATTTTCCACAACTTTGGAAGTATGCTTGGGGGTCATTGTCCATTTGGAAGACCCATTTTCTACCAACTTCCTGACTGTAACTCTGACTGCAAATGTCACGCCCTGACCTTAGAGATCCTTATTTATTCTCTATGTTTGGTTAGGTCAGGGTGTGACTCGGGTGGGAAAATCTATGTTTTCTATTTCTTTGTTGTTTTTTTAGAGTGTGGTTCCCAATCAGAGGCAGCTGCCTATCGTTGTCTCTGATTGGGGATCATATATAAGTTGTGATTTTCTGTTTGGGTTTTGTGGGGTGTTATTTTCTGTTTAGTGTCTGTGCCTGACGCAACTGTTCGCTTTCGGATTTGTTATTTTTGTTTGAGTGTTTCTTGAAAATACATTTTATGAACACTTTCCATGCTGCACTTTGGTCCACTCTTCCTTCCACCGACGACGAGCGTTACAGAACATCCCACCAAAGAAGGACCAAGCAGCGTGGCCAGGAGGACTGGACATGGGAGGAAATCCTGGAGGGAGAAGGACCCTGGACATGGGCCGGGGAGTATCGCCGTTCAAGGGAGCAGATGGAGGCAGTGAGAGCCGAACGGCGACTATACGAAGAGTTAGCTCAACGACAGAAGCACGAGAGGCAGCCCCCCCCAAAATATGGAGGGGGCACACGGGGAGATTGGCAGAGGTAGGGTTTAGACCTGAGCCAACTCCCCGTGCTTACCGTGGGGCATGTGTGACTGGTCAGGTACCGTGACTGGTCAGGCTGGTCACTGGTGATTGGTCAGGTACGGTGTCTCCAGTGCGCATTCATAGCCCGTGGCGCACTGTTCCAGCTCCCCGCATTTGCCGTGCTAGAGTAGGCATCCAGCCAGGACGGATTGTGCCGGCTCAGCGATCCTGGTCTCCAGTGCGTCTCCTCGGCCCAGGATATCCTGTGTAAGCTCTACGCACGGTATCCCTAGTTCGCCAGCACAACCCAGTGCGGCCTGTGCCTCCTCCCCGCACGTGCCGTGCTACAGGGGGTATTCAGCCTGGACGCGTTGTGCCAGCTCTACGCTCCAGACCCAGACTCTACGCACTATGCCTCCAGTGCGCCTTCATAGCCCAGTGCGTCCTGTGCCAGATATCCAAGCTCACCGAGCTAAAGTGGGTATCCAGCCAGGACGCGTTATGGCAGCTCCACGCACCAGCCTTCCAGTACGTCTCCTCAGTCCGGTGAGACCTGTTCCGGCTCCACATACGGATCCTCCAGTGATGATCCATGACACGAAGCCTCCAGTGATGATCCATGGCCCGAAGCCTCCAGTGATGATCCATGGCCCGAAGCCTCCAGTGATGATCCATGGCCCGAAGCCTCCAGTGATGATCCATGGCACGAAGCCTCCAGTGATGATCCATGGCACGAAGCCTCCAGTGATGACCCATGGGCCGGAGCCTGCAGTGATGATCCATGGCACGACGCCTCCAGTGATGATCCATGGCACGACGCCTCCAGTGATGATCCATGGCACGAAGCCTCCAGTGATGATCCATGGCACGAAGCCTCCAGTGATGATCCATGGCACGACGCCTCCAGTGATGATCCATGGCACGAAGCCTCCAGTGATGATCCATGGCACGAAGCCTCCAGTGATGATCTATGGCACAATGCCTCCAGTGATGATCTATGGCACTGAGCCTGCAGCGACGGTCCCCGGTCCGGAGACTCCAGCGACGGTCCCCGGTCCGGAGACTCCAGCGACGGTCCCCGGTCCGGAGACTCCAGCGACGGTCCCCGGTCCGGAGACTCCAGCGACGGTCCCCGGTCCGGAGACTCCAGCGACAGTCCCCGGTCCAGAGACTCCAATGACGGTCCCTGATCCGGAGCCTCCAGCGACGGTCCGGAGCCTCCAGCGACGATCCCCAGTCCGGAGCCCGCAGCGACTGTCCCCAGTCCGGAACCTGGTTTTCTGATCTACGCCCCTACATTTTTTAAAGGTTTCTGTGACCAACAGATACATATCTTTATGCCCAATCATGTTAAATCCATAGATTAGGGCCTAATTAATTTATTTCAATTGACTGATTTCCTTATATGAACTATAACTCAGTAAAATCTTTGTTTGTTGCATGTTGCGTTAATATTTTTGTTTAGTATTTATAATAAAGGGAAATGTTACCAAAAACATAACATTGTCTAACAAATGTGAGTAATTGCCTAATTTAGGGTGTGGCTGTCCAGGTAAAGACTGAATAAAGTTATAAGATCCACAACTAGCTTGTAGTTCATGTTTGGGTTGACGACTAAACTATAGCTTGTTTATTGGATTCATTAAAAGCTGTAGTTTTGGTCTTCATCCTTGTCTCTTTGAGTGTTTGTCCTAACTTCATTCCGGATCATGGTCCACTGCAAGGCCCAATCCTGAATGGTGGATCACATTCATGAATGACGATGTTAGGAAAAGGTGTGTGTTTATCTGCCATGCAGATCATTATCCAGTTTACCGAATTCCTGTCCTTCATGTACAATAAACCATAAATATCTGTATCACAATAACATTTACAGGGCCATTACCTAAACGGATACAAAGGTCACTGCAATGTGGCTTACAGTAAATGGGGAACTTCCTTGTCACCTGGCTGGCAGCTCTAAAAGATAGCACCTCAGCCTATTCTATAGCATCATACTGTGAGTGTACTAGAAGCACTTTCTAAATCTGGAACAGAACAAAGTATTCCAACAACAATGGAAACTGCAGTAGCCATCTCTCTCACTCTGTTCATACTCACAGGTAAAGCAGATATCTTCTTTGTCTCTTTAAACCGCTTGTTGTTACCTAGGCCATGCTTTACAGATATTTGAGTTGTAAATGTACATTGTAGTTACAATGTAATTGCACGTAGCCCTAACTGCACAATAACTACACTCGTTGCTAATTTCACACAGCTACAGTTTATTTTAATTAAAATTGAATTATTGTACTATAGATGACTGTGTACAGTAATTACACTCTGATTACCTAAGTAGGGGAGAAAACTCTCTGTCAGAGATCATGCCTTATTCAGTTTATTGATTCATGTATTTGTCAGATACCACGTGAAATTAGTAAAATGTTGATTCCACATCCTATTCTCCTGTGTTTGAACTACAAATGTTGGCTACACCCCTTTTTGTGCAAGACAGTCTGTCTGTGTTGTGTGTACGTATAGCTAGCTATGTCTGACTATTAGTGCTGTGTGATTGTTACTGGGCCTGTTCTCTGAGTCAGTCATTTAGAATGGTCCTGAATGATGGAATGTTTTAGTGTACAGTGTGTACCACCATGTACAGCATGTTGTCTGAGCCCAGGCTCTCTGCCGTCCTGTATTCCCTCTCCAGGTCTCTGTGCTGGTCAGGGTCTGTTTCCACAAGGTTCTGTGAATGGAGCAGAAGGAGGGACAGCGATGTTCATCACAAATCTAATCCCACCAGCCCAGCCGTTCATAAAAATATCCTGGACTGTTGGTGGAGCCAACATTATAACCTCTCCTGGTGATGACTCTATAGGGCCTGGATACGGAGACAGGATCACTCTGAACAAAACTACTGGATCTCTGGAGCTCAGGAATCTGACCCTGGCTGACAGTGGAGAATACAGAGTGTCTATAACAACAGCTACAGCAGAAACAATCAATGGATCAACTGAACTGGTTGTGTATGGTAAGTCCAAGTGCCGTGTCAAAGAGAGTTAAAGCTCAAATCCTTAAATGAAAAAATAACAAAGTAGTCGTCCCACTTCAGTTTTGGTAAAAAGCTGAGATATGGGCCTGGTGAAATGAAACAATTCTCAAATTCATAGACAGATCTATGGATTCAAGGACTGACCATCCATGATGTGACAATTATTGTTTTAACCATCTTTGGAGGCGTGTTTACATTTATATTCTTTACAAACATTGAAGTAAAACAAGTTTACATTTTGGATTATGATGGGATTATGACGCGTTTTTAACCCACTGTGCACAGACGTCAATTCAACATCTATTCCACGTTGGTTTAACGTCATTTCAGGTGGAAACAACGTTAATTCAAATAATGTTTCAAGTGCGAAGTTACATTCTTCAAGAATCAATATGTCATAAATGTAAAAGTCAAAAAATGTATGTAGCAATAAGGATTCAGGTTTAGTTACCATGAGGAAAGGTTGAAACAAATATTCACTTGACGTTATCATCATCATCATCAAAATCATCAAAATCATTATCATCATCATCATCATTGTGGTATCTTTGATATTCATAAGTGTTTGGCTATGACTTTGTGTTTTACAGAGAATATATCTGATGCCAACATCACAGGACCATCAAACAATCTGTTTGCAGATGTGAGCTCCGCCAACTTAACCTGTGAGGCTGCTGGTAACATCACTACTATACAATGGACGAAGGAAGGTCAGCCTCTGTCTGCTGGTGGCAATATATTATTCTCAGAGGAAAACAGGAAAGTATCCATCAGTCCTGTGAAGAGACACGACAACGGTGAATATGTGTGTAAACTCACCAACCCTGCCAGCTCTGCTACTGCCTCCTATAGAATGATAGTGAACTGTGAGTAAAGGTCTATAACTAATCTAATAATCTATGGGTCGGATTCTCAGACACAGATTAAGCCTAGTCCTGAACTAACAAGCATGCTTCCAAATAGTTTTAAATCCAGGACTAGGCTTAAAGCTGCAATATGTTACTTTTGGGCGACGTGACCAAATTCACATAGAAGTGTGAGTTATAGATCTGTCATTCATTGAAAGCAAGTCTAAAAAGCAATAAATCTGTTCTATGTGCGCTATTTCTATGTTTCCACATCTTAATCCACATAGAAATGTGAGTTATAGATCTGTCATTCTTATTGAAACAGTGACAACCCATCATTCAGAGAACCACCTATTTTGAGACCCACATTTTTAGCTAAAACTAAAAAATGTTTTAAAAATCTATTTTTGGGGAATGGTTGCCAGTTTTGCATTTTATTTTGGCATTAATAATACGTGTCACATATCAGTTTGCAAACCATGAAAAAAATAAAATAAATAATAATAATCATTGAGTTAATAAAGCTCAATATGCAGGTGTTTCAGCCTAGCTCAGTGCGTAGGGGTTGGTAATGTTCTCTAGTTGCGCCGTGATTGGCTCAGTGTTCTGCCACTCATGGGGACACTACGTCACCGCCAAATCTAAGGGTAGAGCTAGAAAATTCAAGCCCCTTGGGTTCTGCCATAGACTTGCATTAGAAGTGGCCATCCAAGAAGGCTCAAGGTCATTGGCCACAGAGAAAATTATGTCAAATCACGTTGTATCTACAGTAACTTTGATTGGACTGTTCATGTCAACATCAAACTTTCAAAATTAACCACCCATTGTTGAATTTGCGATTTCCACCTTGTTGTGTAATGTTTGTGTCCAATGGCCGATGAGCCATGATACATTTTATCTATAATTTCTCTTCATTATTTCTCTTCATATGACACGGCTTGAGAAGGATTTGCCAGTAGATTGTCGACTTGATTCATGATTATGACTGCAAGCTAAGATTTTGAAAGTATAGGCCTCCCGTGTGGCGCAGTGGTTAAGGGCGCTGTTCTGCAGCGCCAGCTGTGCCATCAGAGTCCCTGGGTTTGCGCCCAGGCTCTGTCGTAACCGGCCGCGACCGGGAGGTCTGTGGGGAGACGCACAATTGGCCTAGCGTCGCCCGGGTTAGGGACGGCTTGGTCGGTAGGGGTGTCCTTGTCTCATCGCGCACCAGCGACTCCTGTGGCGGGCTGGGCGCAGTGTGCGCTAACCAAGGTGGCCAGGTGCACGGTGTTTCCTCCGGCGCATTGGTGCGGCTGGCTTCCGGGTTGGATGCGTGTTGTGTTAAGAAGCAGTGCGGCTTGGTTGGGTTGTGTATCGGAGGACGCATGACTTTCAACCTTCGTCTCTCCCGAGCCCGTACGGGAGTTGTAGCGATGAGACAAGATAGTATTTACGAGGTCTCCCCTTAGACTTGGCGGTGACATAGTGTCCCCATGAGTGACAGAACACTGAGCCAATCACGGCGCAATGCTTCATATTTTCTGCTGGCTTGCCCCACCACCACAGAAAGCACTGAGCTAGGCTGAAACTGCTGCATTTTGGAGCTGCTTTACTCAAGAAAACAAAAAAGAGATCATGTCTGTATGTGGCTATATTAACTCAATTATATATATACAGTGGGGAGAACAAGTATTTGATACACTGCCGATTTTGCAGGTTTTCCTACTTACAAAGCATGTAGAGGTCTGTAATTTTTATCATAGGTACCCTTCAACTGTGAGAGACTGGATCTAAAAAATCCAGAAAATCACATTGTATGATTTTTAAGTCATTAATTAGCATTTTATTGCATGACATAAGTATTTGATCACCTACCAACCAGTAAGAATTCCAGCTCTAACAGACCTGTTCGTTTTTCTTTAAGAAGCCCTCCTGTTCTCCAGACCTCTACATGCTTTGTAAGTAGGAAAACCTGCAAAATCGGCAGTGTATCAAATACTTGCTCTCCCCACTGTATATTTTACATTGTTTGCAAACTGATATGTGACACGTATTAATGCCAAAATAACATGCAAAACAGTGGGGTTCAAAACAGGGTTCAAAACAGTTCGGACTCTGAATGACGGGACACCACTGTTACTACTACAGTCTGAGGGTCTTCTGCTCTTGGGCTTACAGATGGACCAGAGTCCATGACCATCCTGGGCCAAAACGTTGCTGAGGTGGAGTTATTCACCCTTATTTACTGCTCTGTTCAGTCTGTACCGCCTGCTACGTTCACCTGGTTGTTCAATGGGCAGCAGACAGGTGTACATGAAGCTGGATACATCATAAGGAGCGTCAGCTACAACAACAGTGGGGACTACAGATGTGATGCTAGGAATGATCTCACCGGAAATGTTATCAGTGTGGACCATAGTCTGTCAGTGAAAGGTACAATGGAATCTCTGATACAGTCACGAGAAAATCAAAGCTAATTAGATGCAAAAACGATCAACTATCACAAAAACTATTAACTATCACAACAGTGGTCATCTGTAGCTCAGTTGATAAAAAATGGCACTTGTAACGCAAGGATAGTGTGTTCAATTCCCAGGACCACCCACATCTAAAAGATTTATGCATGCATAACTGAAAGTCGCTTTGGATAAAAATGTCTGCTAAATGGCAGTAGCATCATCTGTTCTATAAGTTGTGTTTTGTTTATGTTTGATTGATTGATTGAATCCATCCCTGTGCATTGCAGATAAAACCCCTCCACCCCTAAGCCCAGAGGGAGCAGCAGGTATAGCAGTCGCTGTGATGTTGGTAGTGGTTGCTGTAGCTCTTGGTCTCTATTTCGGCATAACTCATCAACGGTGAGTCTATGAAAATAGCGTGGTTGGTAGTGCCATTATGCTGGGAAAGTAACAAACATAATAATTGTATTTCTGGTTTTACATAGAAAACAGGATTTCAATAGAAAAAAATGTCTTCCATCAATTGTGGGGACATAACAATACATTTCAAGAAGACATTTGAGGTTTTGTGTATTAATGTTTTGCAGACCATTTAGGCTGTTGATAAAGGTCCCATAAATAAATGTTTCTGTATGATGTTTAGGAACAATTCCACAAATACTACTGAGACAGGTAAGAGAAAAACATGATCATTTTAGTCTAGTACACTTTTTTCAATTACTGTATGGTAATTGTACAGTACATGCAAGTATTGAGATGAGAGTGGAGAGCTGCAGATGATGACCACAGTTGTCTTTTATCGTCTGTGAACTCATACAGATACAGACACACTGCAATTAAAAAATTTTAAAAAATAAAAGTATTTGTTGTTTCAACTTAATTAGTCGCATGGCCTTTTTCAAGCTCTATCATTGACAAATAAAATATATTTAAGTCAACTTCACCATTTGTCAGTATAACCTACTATTCCTAGTTGAATCAATTTGAACTTTAATGTAGAGTTATCCTAACTAACACCAAATTTACTTCAGGAATCAGCCATGCACCTGACACCAGCCATGGACCAGGGACCAGCCTTGCACCTGACACCAGCCATGGACCAGGGACCAGCCTTGCACCTGACACCAGCCATGGACCAGGAACCAGTCTTGCACCTGACACCAGCCATGGACCAGGAACCAGTCTTGCACCTGACACCAGCCATGGACCAGGAGCAAAAGGTCAGGGAGATTGTTGAATGTTGAGTATTGAGTGTTGCGAAACAATCTGTCTCATTAACACTTAAAATGTACTGTACATTATCAACTTCATCAACTGCTGATTTGTTTGCAGGTGGTGTGTATGAGAATGTAGGACCTCCATTACCACCTCCAAGAGTGAGTTTCCACCACCAAATTAAATAAAACACTTCTGATACCATGATATTGTATATCTATGTTTCCCACCATGTTTCAGCTCATTATCAGAGTTTTATAAAAACATGTATATTTAAAGGTTTTTATATAAATGTTTTTATATTATTTAGTTTTAGTTTTAGCATTAGGGACAGAAAGTAGCCTATGTGTGGGAGGCTAGGAGACATTTGTGTTATATAGTTTTTGTGTATTTTTGGGATATTACTTGCCACTGTGGTGCGGTAATGCATAAGGTGATGGGTCAGGTCATAGGTTAGCTTTAAAGGTAGACTCAGCAAGATGACGTAGATACACAAACTTAACAGTGGTAGTGGATCAATTTCCGCAATCAGGAGCATTGAAGCGCGAGGCTACACCTCTCAGCCCAAAATGTAGAGAAAAAAAACTGTGTATAATTCATGATGGTTTATGTTTTTATTTTAGTTTGTTTTGGAGTCAAAGATAATAGTTAAGTTTAGTTTTAGTTTTTCAAGGAGGTTGGTTAATTATTTTATTTCATTTTAATTAATAGTTTTTTCACTATAAGTTTTAGTTTTAGTTTGTTATAATAACCTTGCAACTTTTTGCATTTTGTTATGATATCTGTTGTCACGCCCTGACCTTAGTTATCTATGTTTTCTGCATTATTTTGGTCAGGTCAAGGTGTGACGAGAGTGGGTATGTGTGTTTTTTGTCTTGTCTAGGGGTTTTTCTATATCTATGGGGTTTTTGTATGTCTAGGTATTTGTAGGTCTATGGTGGCCTGAATTGATTCCCAATCAGAGAGAGCTGTTTATCATTGTCTCTGATTGGGGATCCTGTTTAGGTTGCCATTTTCCATTTTGATTTTGTGGGTTATTGTCTATGTGTAGTTGTCTGTCAGCACTCGTGTTATATAGCAGCACGGTCGTTTTGTTTAGTGTTTTTCCGTCATTAAAAGAAGAATGTATGCTTATCACGCTGCGCCTTGGTCTCATCAATATGATGAACGTAACAGAATAACCCACCAAACCAGGACCAAGCAGCGTGTGAATGAGGAGTGGACATCCTGGGCCCGGGAGAAATATGAGTGGAGGACATCCTGGACCTGGGAGGAGGTAATGGCAGGGGACAAGTCCCTGCCATGGAAGCAGGTGGAGATGGAACAGGAGGAAAGGTGATGGTATGAGGAGTCAAGGCAACCACAGAAACCCCAAGATAATTCTTTTGCGGGGGGCACATGGAGCAGTCGGCGGAGCCGAGGAGTAAACCAGAGCCAGTCAGGGAGAAGGAGGAGAGAGAAATGGGGGAGTTGGTGGAGGACGCACGGATTTGGAATAAAATAACATGTTGTCAGTTTGGTGCCACCTAAGTCAGCTCTCCGTACTCGTCCTGAAACGTGTGTTAAAGTTCCGGAACAATTGATGCTGGCTATACACACCAGGTCTCCAGTGTACCTTCAAGACCCTGTGCCAACTCCTCACACTCTCCCTCCAGTGCGCTTCCACAGTCCAATACGACCTGTTCCTCCTCCCCGCACTCGCCCTGAGGTGTGTGTCCCCAGCCCGGTACTACCAGTTCCGGCACCAGCCCTCCAGGGTCCAGTATGCTCTGTTCCTCCTCCTAGCACTCGCCCTGAGGTACGTGTCACCAGCCCAGTACCACCAGTGCCAGCACCACGCACCAGGCCTACAGTGCGCCTTGGCAGTCCAGAGCGCCCGGTGATGAGCCACGGTTCAGCTCAACAAAGGCGGAAGGACCAGGGTAAAGATGGGGGGGGGGGGGGGGGGGGGGCAGGGTCCAGAACCAGAGCCGCCACTCAGGGTAGATGCCCACCCGGACCCTCCCCTATAATTTCAGAAGTCCGTACCTTTGGGGGGGTACTGTCACGCCCTGACCTTAGTGATCTATGTTTTCTGTAATATTTTGGTCAGGGTGTGACGAGGGTGGGTATGTGTTTTTTGTCTTGTCTAGGGGTTTTTCTATGTCTATGGGGTTTTTGTATTTGAATTGGTTCCCAATCAGACAGCTGTTTATCGTTGTCTCTGATTGGGGATCCTATTTAGGTTGCCCTTTCCATTTTGATTTTGTGGGTTATTGTCTGTGTAGTTGCCTGTCAGCACGTGTTATATAGCTTCACGTTCGTTTTTGTTTATTTTTAGTGGTTTTCCTTCATTTAAAGAAGAATGTATGCTTATCACACTGCGCCTTGGTCTCATCAGTATGACGAGCGTGACACCTGTAATGAAAAGGAGTACTCTCCGATACACAATCTTTGATATACCACATTGTCCCTGACTAGCCTATCTATTAGCTAGATGATTTAAACAAACTTACTCAATGTGTCTATTTTTGTCTCCTCTACCGGAAATCCAGGGCTCCAACATATATAACAGAAGTATAAAGTGGTAAGTTTTAACTTTTTATTGCATCCTCATTATGACATTACCTTTGATAATACTTGTTTCATAGTTGTCTCAATCTCTCTCTCTCGCTCTCCCTGACTTAGAGCAGCTGATTTCACCTCATCTTCCACAGTTGGCTATGGATTCACCCATCAGGTTTTACACCGTAATCAAATACATGCAGAGAGGACAAACATTCACTGGAGGACCAGCCAAGGAGACTAGAAACTAGACCCTACTGGACTCCACTACTGAGTAGACACTGGTCTTTGTACTGTACAGCTCAGCCATCCAGCTATGTATACTTGCTCAATGTAAATATGGACTAGGCAACTATAGAGGACAAATTATATCCCCTTAAATTGCACACACCAGTTGAAGTCTTACTAATTTGAATCTGCTTTCTCTGGTCAGTGTCATCCCTCAGACCACAACCTGTGCTACACTAAATGCCAATAGGGGCGTTTTCATAGAAACCTCCCCTACTGAACCACATTTTGCAACAGGTAACAGCAACTTTTTTTTCCACTGAAAGGAGGAAGATGAGAGGAAGTTTGAGTATACCTGTTATGCTTGCTGAATCCTCAAAAAACTAGTGAGGACTAGACTGCCTATGTGGCTCTGGCCAAAAGAAGTGCACCATATAGGATACCAAATATGAACTGAAATTCCAATAAAAGAATGGTGTTAAATGTTGTATTCGTCTCATGAACTGAACCTGCTCCATGTATGACTTATCGGTTCCCATAGCTTTGTTAGACAAGTCTTAGATTCCTGAGTCGCCACTAGAAGGGAGGGTGGTGTTGGCTAATACTTTCAGAGGCTCCATCACTATAAAAGATGTGGAGATGATGGGAAATTCACCTTTAAATGGGCAGGCTCCGTCAGTGGCACACTTAAAGACACAACCACCCTCACCGTGCTGGGTGTCAGTAACTCCCAAGGGTAATGTGAGTTATCCTATCAAACAAATGTTATTTATTATGCATTTATCATTCTGTAATGCTCCTGTCTAGTAATCCATGCTGTAAAATACCCTAAAGAACAAGAGATGGTGTGGGAAATCAAGGCTGTGTGAGTAACCAGGCCGTATTGTGTTTTCAGAAGAACCATCATCAGTAATGTTGTCAGTGGGGTCTGTTACTAGGATTGTGCTAGCAGTGCTTGTAACGCTGATTGTCATCTGAGTGAGAAGCAATCCAAATATAACCCTTCCTACACACCTGCATGCACGTACGTGCACACGCTCGCACAAAAGTGCTTTAAACATGGGGCAAGGGATCATCTTCAGACAATCAAAAAATACTCCTGACTTGCCACCTGTTGGTAAATCACCAGTATTCATACTGACCACAGTCTAAAAAAAAAGGTCCAGATAACAGTTTACCACACTCATGGGAGGAAGTACGAAATGTGCTTCCTATATTTTCACTTCTCTATCTGTAGCGGTTTGTTAACCCACATTAGACTAGTCTTTTCCACCATCTATGCTCAGTTCATGATTGATGCTTCAGTTAATTTACTTTGCAACCATTTGAGAGTGTTTTGACCGTGTGTAGACCATAGATCACACAGATCACATTTCTAGCAGGAGTGCTATGGAAAAATGCAGACTGTCTGCCTTTTTGCTGCTGGTACACATTGGCCTCTCTTCAGGTAAGACATTTTTATTTGTAACTTTATTCTCTTATAGAGAAGGTCCTATTAACCTGGAGGGAAAATAGAGAAGGTCCTGTTAACCTGGAATTTTGTTCAGTCGATATGAAGAAAACAGGGAGTTACCATCTGAACTTGTCCAAAAAGGAATACTAATTTTTGTTCTCAGTTTCAATTTTTTTTGATATTTTGGTCCCAAATTAACACAACTCAGACTAGAGGGGAAAACAGAAGCTAAAAACCAATAATGAACAACTGTATGATTCTGTTTTTTTAAAATGGTTCGTAATCCCTCTCTCTCTCTCTCTCTCAATTTCTCGCTCTTCTTCGATCTCCATCTCCAGTAGTGTTGGAAGCTCAGGTCAGTGTTGAACCACAGGTGACAGGGTACCTGGGTAATGATGTCACACTGCGTTGTAAGTTGCTCCAGGGCAATCTCATTCAGGCTGAGTGGCAGTGGGAGATATCAGATACTGAAAAGTTTACCATAGCTGTCTTTAGCCCTAATTTAGGTCAAAACATTTCTGAGTCACCTCTAAAAGGGAGGTTGGAGTTCGCTGGAGCTTCCACAGGTGATTCCTCTATTACTATAAAAGATGTGGAGATGACTGATGCAGGGAAATACATCTGTCTCCTGACAGTCTTCCCTAGTGGCTCAATTGCGAGGACAACCATCCTCACTGTACTGAGTAAGTCTGGAAGTTCAGCTTTAATATTGCAGATAGATTGTGGCTTCCATCAAAGTAATTGTATGCATCATTTCCATCATTTCCAATATATATATATTTTTTATATGTCATTTTCCCCTAACCATTCCATCTCTCCCCTATTTGGAGTAAACTAATGGGCAACAACACTTAGGCTTCTACATACTATATACATTTTACGGACACAGTATATTTTACAATAGTTATATTTTGTTTGTTTTTAGTCCCATCCTTCAGCTCCACTCAACCCTCTGGAACTCTTAATATAGGGAAGAAAAGAATGGATCTCATTAAATGATTGAAATATTAACATTGATTAGTTACAATAGTTTTCCTGTAGATACTGTAGGATTCAATCTGACATGCAGCTGTATCAGAGGTCAAAGAGGTTACAGGGGTTCTGTTTCCTTCCCAGATCAGATTCCACCTCCATCATCTGGCGAGGTTGTGGGAATTGTTACCGCAGCCCTCCTGGTAACAGTTGTCGTGACAGCCACAGCTTACCTCATCATTGTCAGGAAGAGGTGTGTGTACGCTGTCTGTAACACATAGTTACAGAACATAATGAATATATACTGTATGTATCTCAATGGCATGTAATGTATCATCAGGCATTACAAGTGCAGAGGAACTGATTGTTATGTTTTACCAGTGAATGTATTTATATTATTCTCTCTAACTAGGCACAAGGCTATATTCAACCCCTCTGTCAGCATTGGTGAGTAGCAACCGCACGAAAAAGTTCCCCTTCTGCTCAGTTACACCCGTCCTGGATTTCTGCTTTCTGTAAGACCCGCTGTGGTTGTTTTTCAGATACAAGCAGCCTGGTGGTCAATGCAGACAGGACAGGAAGAGAAGAGGTGAGTTTTTTTGTTGAAAACTTGTTTTTCGCTGTGCGTTTGACTGAATTCCAGCCTAAGATTTTAGCTAATCACATTATATTTGTAATCATTCAGTGATCCTCATCTATCTCACCCTCTCCCTCCCTTTGTCTTTCCCCAGGACCTGGTTTATTCTGAGATCGTCAGATTCAACATTGACAAGAGGAAAGCACACGACCCATCTGGAGAAGACCAGAAAGATGCAGACGTCAAGCCAGCTGAGGATGTCACCTACTCTGCAGTGGCAGTGGGAAACCAGCATTCTTTAAGGGAAGACACAGTTTACTCTCAGGTGGTGAGAAAGGACTGGGACATAGATGATGTATGGATTGTCTAAGCACAATAACAGTAAAGGGATAACCAGACATCCTTTATATTCACATACATTTAACTGAAGTTATCTCTTGTTGGGGAAGTGACCTCCTTATTAGACAAAGCCATCTAGATCCTACAGAAGGGCTATGTGTGTGAATACTGAAAAATTATTGCCACCAACAGAATGCTATATATATCGGGCATACAACAATCTCAGCTCTGTAGATTTTGTTGCGAAGAGACAGAATCAATAGATCATTTATTCTGGTATTTATTTATTTATTCAAGTCCCTATGTAGCTTGTTTCTGGTCACAGGTTCAGGAATTGTTAAAAAAAAACACAACATGCACTTTGGAAAGCCACAGTCAGTCAATAAATAATGTAATAATACTCGTAGGAAAGGTTTTCGCTCACAATCTGTGGATAATAACATCACAGCACAATTGAAAAACACATGGCACATGGAAACCAAATGAGGGTGGTCTATGGTGATAGGTGGGATGGGCTGAGAGTGGCTGCGGGTTGGGATTAAAGAGCTGAGGTCTATGGTGATAGGTGGGATGGGCTGAGAGTAGCAGAGGGGTGGGATTAAAGAGCTGAGGTCTATGGTGATAGGTGGAATGGGCTGAGAGTGGCTGAGGGTTGGGATTAAAGAGCTGAGGTCTATGGTGATAGGTGGGATGGGCTGAGAGTGGCTGAGGGTGGGATTAAAGAGCTGAGGTCTATGGTGATAGGTGGGATGGGCTGAGAGGGCTGAGGGTTTGGATTAAAGAGTTAAAGAGTTGGCAATGTATTATTCTTTTGTGACTGTTTTATGTAAATGTGCCATGTACAGTTGAAGTCAGAAGTGTACATACACTTAGGTTGGAGTCATTAAAACTTGTTTTTCAACCACTCCACAAATTTCTTGTTAACAAACTATAGTTTTGGCCATGCATGAGTCGTGCATGACACAAGTCATTTTTCCAACAATTGTTTACAGACAGATTATTTCACAATTCCGGTGGGTCAGAAGTTTACATACACTAAGTTTACTGTACCTTTAAACAGCTTGGAAAATTCCAGAAAATTATTTAATGGCTTTAGAAGCTTCTGAAGGGCTAAAAGACATAATTTGAGTCAAATGGAGGTGTACCTGTGGATGTATTTCAAGGCCTACCTTCAAACTCAGTGCCTCTTTGCTTAACATCATGGGAAAATCAAAAGAAATCAGCCTAGACTTCAGGAAAAAAATTGTAGACCTCCACAAGTCTGGTTCATTTTTGGGAGCAATTTCCAAATGCCTGAAGGTACCACGTTCAACTGTATATCAATAGTACGCAGGTATAAACACCATGGGACCACGCAGCCGCCATTCCGCTAAGGAAAGAGACGCAGTCTGGTCTCCTAGAGATGAACGGACGTTAGTACGAAAAGTGCAAATCAATCTAAGAACAATAGCAAAGGACCTTGTGAAGATGGTGGAGGAAAAAGGTACAAAAGTATCTATATCCACAGTAAATGAGTCCTATATCAACATAACCTGAAAGGCCGCTCAGCAAGGAAGAAGCCACTGCTCTAAAACAGCCATAAAAAAGACAGACTATGGTTTGCAACTGCACATGGGGACAAAGATCATACTTTTTGGAGAAATGTCCTCTGGTCTGATGAAACAAAAATTGAACTGTTTGGCCATAATGACCATCGTTATGTTTGGAGGAAAAAGGGGGAGTCTTGCAAGCCAAAGAACACCATCCCAACCGTGAAGCACGGGGGTGGCAGCATCATGTTGTGGGGGTGCTTTACTGCCGGAGGGACGTGTGCACTTCACAAAATAGATGGCATCATGAGGACGGAAAATGATGTGCATATATTGAAACGACATCTCAAGACATCAGTTAAAGCTTGGTCGCAAATGGGTCTTCCAAATGGACAATGACCTCAAGCATACTTCCAAAGTTGTGGCAAAATGTCTTAAGGACAACAAAGTCAAGGTATTGGAGTGGCCATCACAAAGCCCTGACCTCAACCTACAGAAAATTTGTGGTCAAAACTGAAAAAGCGTGTGCGAGCAAGGCCTACAAACCTGATTCAGTTACACCAGCTCTGTCAGGAGGAACAGGCCATCATTCACCCAACTTATTGTGGGAAGCTTGTGGAAGGCTACTCAAAATGTTTGACCCAAGTTAAACAATTTAAAGGCAATGCAAATTGAGTGTATGTAAACTTCTGACCCACTGGGAATGTGATGAAAGAAATAAAAGCTGAAATGAATATTTCTCTCTATTATTATTCTGACATTTCACATTCTTAAAATAAAGTGGTGATCCTAACTGACCTAAGACAGGGCATTTTTACTAGGATTAAATGTCAGGCTTAAATGTATTTGGCATATGTATGTGTATGTAAACTTCTAACTTCAACTGTATGTAAAAATGTATATGTAAAATGTATGTATATGTAGTAAAAAAAGCTGTAAAAAAACTAAGATATTTGTCCTCCGAATAGGGGTGTGGTGGAAGGGTTAATAAAAAAATATTTAAAAAGTTTCTGCCCTCCCTACTGCTGTCTCATCACTGTCAGTGATCAGGCCTACCACCACAGTGTTGTCAGCAAACTTGAGGATGGTTTTGGCCACGTGGTGAACAGGGAGCAAAGAAGGGGACTAAGCACACACCCCTGAGGGGCCCCCGTGTTGAGGGTCAGCGTGGCGGAGATGTTGTTGCCTACCCTCACCATATGGGGCCGGCTCGTCATGAAGTCCAGGATCCTGTTGCAGAGGGAGGTGTTCAGTCCCAGGGTCCCCAACATGGTGATGAGCTTGTAAGGGACTATCATGTTGAACACTGAGCTGTGGTCTATGGACAGCATTCTCACATAGTTATTTCCCCTCTTGTCCAAGTTTGAGGGCAGTGTGAAATTGAGATTGTGTCATCTGTGAATCTATCATGCCGGTGTGCGAATTTGAATGGGTCCAGGGTTTTTGGGATGATGGTGTTGATGTTTGTCTTCAGGGCTGACTCTACACTAACTGTCAGTGACTGACATAAGAGAAAAATGTCTAATGTACAAACAAATGCCAAACTTGGACCTTGTGTATTCTACTATTCTATCTCTCCTTTGGAAGACTAGACCATGTCCCCATCTCTTGTTCATGGCCATTGGACACCAATTGTTGGTGCGGGGCATCGCATTAACCAGCCTGATAATAGCTAATTTCAATTTGATTAATTTCTCTAAACTCTGAATAGAATATGATTGGAGTTATAGGCCGACTCAGGCTGGTTATGAACAGACTATCACATTCGACCTACATCGTAATAGACCATTTAGTCCAGCTATCCTACATAAAAAACGACTGAAGACAGAAACAGATCATTTGGTTCCATTTCAACATATTTAAAAGTGAAACCAAAGCTTTGTAACATATTACTCAAACCAATGTTTGAACATGTTTCCAATGTTCAAATCAAAAGGCTATCGCACAAACCAATGTGGAAAGTCAGAACCGCTGTACAGCAACATAATGAACTAAACAACTGATGATTGAGAATGAGATCAGAATTACTGCTAAGGCTTGATCCATTAATTAAATAATTCAATATGTACAAAACTAAAACAATCTGTTCAAATCAAAAGGCCTGATTTAACATGACATCAATAACGCAGCCACATCACGAGTCCCCTGTGCCGACACATTCAGAAATCAAAAGGCCTGATTTAACATGACATCTATAACGCAGCCACATCACGAGTCCCCTGTGCCGACACATTCAGAAATCAAAAGGCCTGATTTAACATGACATCAATAACGCAGCGACATCACGAGTCCCCTGTGCCGACACATTCAGAAATCAAAAGGCCTGATTTAACATGACATCAATAACGCAGCCACATCACGAGTCCCCTGTGCCGACACATTCAGAAATCAAAAGGCCTGATTTAACATGACATCAATAACGCAGCCACATCACGAGTCCCCTGTGCCGACACGTTCAGAAATCAAAAGGCCTGATTTAACATGACATCAATAACGCAGCCACATCACGAGTCCCCTGTGCCGACACGTTCAGAAATCAAAAGGCCTGATTTAACATGACATCAATAACGCAGCCACATCACGAGTCCCCTGTGCCGACACATTCAGAAATCAAAAGGCCTGATTTAACATGACATCAATAACGCAGCCACATCACGAGTCCCCTGTGCCGACACATTCAGAAATCAAAAGGCCTGATTTAACATGACATCAATAACGCAGCCACATCACGAGTCCCCTGTGCCGACACATTCAGAAATCAAAAGGCCTGATTTAACATGACATCAATAACGCAGCCACATCACGAGTCCCCTGTGCCGACACATTCAGAAATCAAAAGGCCTGATTTAACATGACATCAATAACGCAGCCACATCACGAGTCCCCTGTGCCGACACATTCAGAAATCAAAAGGCCTGATTTAACATGACATCAATAACGCAGCCACATCACGAGTCCCCTGTGCCGACACGTTCAGAAATCAAAAGGCCTGATTTAACATGACATCAATAACGCAGCCACATCACGAGTCCCCTGTGCCGACACATTCAGAAATCAAAAGGCCTGATTTAACATGACATCAATAACGCAGCCACATCACGAGTCCCCTGTGCCGACACATTCAGAAATCAAAAGGCCTGATTTAACATGACATCAATAACGCAGCCACATCACGAGTCCCCTGTGCCGACACATTCAGAAATCAAAAGGCCTGATTTAACATGACATCAATAACGCAGCCACATCACGAGTCCCCTGTGCCGACACATTCAGAAATCAAAAGGCCTGATTTAACATGACATCAATAACGCAGCCACATCACGAGTCCCCTGTGCCGACACATTCAGAAATCAAAAGGCCTGATTTAACATGACATCAATAACGCAGCCACATCACGAGTCCCCTGTGCCGACACATTCAGAAATCAAAAGGCCTGATTTAACATGACATCAATAACGCAGCCACATCACGAGTCCCCTGTGCCGACACATTCAGAAATCAAAAGGCCTGATTTAACATGACATCAATAACGCAGCCACATCACGAGTCCCCTGTGCCGACACATTCAGAAATCAAAAGGCCTGATTTAACATGACATCAATAACGCAGCCACATCACGAGTCCCCTGTGCCGACACATTCAGAAATCAAAAGGCCTGATTTAACATGACATCAATAACGCAGCCACATCACGAGTCCCCTGTGCCGACACATTCAGAAATCAAAAGGCCTGATTTAACATGACATCAATAACGCAGCCACATCACGAGTCCCCTGTGCCGACACATTCAGAAGGTTTAATATTTAGTTTAAAAACTCTGACCAAGGCTAAAAGAACAATAAAGACCTTTCAGTGAGAAAACAGAAATCCTCTTAAAGTAGAAAAAAATACTGTTTTCAAAGACGTAGCCTACAATGCAATAGTCATTATCATTTTAAGGAGAACAAAAACTACATTTGAACACCGCAGAAGCTTCGGCCAAATACTCCTAGCCCACCTCTCCAATGCATTGTTGGGCGAGTGTGCATTGAATTCTAGTAGATGAAGTGTCGAACATCCTGTCATTTAAACCATACTTGATTTTCAAAATGTCACATACTATTAAATATTATATTTTCACATACAGAGAACACTAGCATGATTGCATGTTGTTGATTTCGGTTGAGCATCCCCATATCTTATTGATTAGCGGTTGTCAAAGACAAAATTAGTATGACAATCGGGTATTTAAAGTAGACTCTATTTTCTAAATCAATCAATCAATCAAATTGTCATGACGTTGGCCTGGGTGGTTGGTTTATGACAGTCATAAATACCTCTTCCCCCCTTTTTCCTCTCTCTACCCTACTGAGGTTACATTTGCAAAACCCATGGTTAGCATAGAGATTCTGGGAACGTCAGTAGGTGGGGGTAAATGAACTATATTCTGGTAATCCGAACAATTTAACATATGCGGTGGTACTTAATGAATATGATGTCAGTTCGGTTGTCATCTGAGACATTTTCATCAATGATAAGATGACATAAACTCTACAGTGTGTTGGGGAATAATCAGAATTGGTTGGTAACATATGTAAGATATTTTATATTCATCATATGTTTGTAAGTTACTTCTCATCAGAATGGTATTTTTGTATAATACTGTGGTGGGGTTGCAGTATCTGTTCTATGTCAAGACTAAGTTGTTTGGCCCGCAGAGAGGGGAGAGGTCAAGGTGTCATCATGTGTAAACACTGTGCTCCACTGTGTCTGTGTGCCAGTCACTCTCCTCTCCGTGAGCTTGTCCAGGATTGGTTGTATTTAGAATTGGTTGTATCTAAATGACAATATGATATATATCATAGGGTGGGGGTAATCTCTTGGTACCATTTTGTACCAAGGACGAAATAAGAGCTTTGTTTAGGAGACCAAACTGAACGATAATTTATAGCCAACTCTGTCTGGCTAGGGGATACTCCTCTCTGAAGTAAAGTCTTTTCTTTGTGTAAGTTCCTAAGACCTGTGGTTTGTCATGTCGTCTAGGGGGGGTGGATCTTTGCTATTAAAGGATCTCAGTTGCAATGTAGAGGGGGCTCTCAGAGAATTCATTGATAGACACTGAATTGATCTGAGAGTCACAGGGTTGTGATAGAGCTCATATAATTAAAGATGGACTTTGATAACTAACTCTGACTTGTGTGTGGTTTGCGCTCATGATTTGGTAAATAGAGGAAATTTCCACGACATGTGGAAAGTCTACAGATCAGAGTTATCGGATTCACATGGAATTGTTGTTCAATTTAAATGTTTGAATACGAAATTATTTGTGATGGGATGAAATGTGATTTTAACTTCAAAAATGTGACATTTGGGTTTTCATAAGATAGGGCTGCTCAATCAGTGGCCCTCTCAATCAGTGGCCCTCTCCTGTGAAGGGACAAGGGCTATAAAACTTTTCAAACACACCCTCCTCTCCCTTCCTATATAAGCCCTTGACGACAACATAAATTCCTGTTCCGGGGAGGTAAGACGACGGTCCTATGTCAGAATGGTTCAGATAATAACTACAGAACGAAGCCAACATCAGCGTGAGCTTTGGTTGCGAATGGTATGAACCTTGAACTCTTATTCACTACCGAAGTGATACCTCCTAGCTGTAGAGTTAGCAGCCGTAGTTGCAAACGCAGGTTAGGAAGGAACAGAGTATCCCGTCTACCACACAATGACGTTACTACAACGTATCCAATTGACCACATTCTTCAAAGGACAAAGGACTCGGTTTGGCAACACGGCCTGTAATGCCGCTACTGAAGCGCAGCTCAGAGTAAATATTTATTGCATTTTCCTTTTCCAAATGGGCGGTAATTTAGAATGCATAAGATACTGTATTTACGATAGCACAAATTGTGTACCAAACTTTAGGGACAGTAAGGAGGCCTGCGTCTTCTGACCGTAGCATACGTGTAGGTATGTATGGCAAGACCAAATCGGAAAGATAGGTAGGAGCAAGCCAATGTAATGCTTTGTAGGTTAGCAGTAAAAAAATTAGCCCATGCCTTAACAGGAAGCCAGTGTAGAGAGGCTAGCACTGTAGAAATGTGATAAAACAATGTAGTTCTTTCTAGTCAAGATTCTAGCAGCCGTGTTTAGCACTAACGGAAGTTTATTTAGGTCTTTATCTGGGTAGCTGGAAAGTAAAGCATTGCAGTAGTCTAACCTAGAAGCGACAAAAGCATGGATTCATTTTTTTTGCATAATTTGTGACGGAAAGTTTCTGATCATACGTAGATGGGAAAAGCCTGTCCTTGAAACTGTCTTGATATGTTCGACAAAAGAGAGATCAGGGTCCAGCGTAACGCCGAGGTCCATCACAGTTTTATTTGAGACGACTTGTACAACCATCAAGATTAATTGTCAAATTCAACAGAAGATCTCTTTGTTTCTTGGAACTAGCATCTCTGTTTTGTCCGAGTTTAAAAGTAGAACATTTGCAGCCTTTCACTTCCTTATGTCTGAAACACAGGCTTCCAGGGAGGGCAATTTTGGGGCTTCACCATGTTTCATTGAAATGTACAGCTGTGTGTCGTCCGCATAGCAGTGAAAGTTAACATTATGTTTCCGAATGACATCACCAAGAACTAAAATATATAGTGAAAACAATAGTGGTCCTAAAACGGAGCATTGAGGAGCACCGGAATTTACAGTTGATTTGTCAGAGGACAAACCATCCAAAGAGACAAACGGATATCTTTCCAACAGATAAAATCTAAACTTGACCAGAATTTGTCTGTGTAGACCAATTTGTGTTTCCAATCTCTCCAAAATAATGTGGTGATCGATGGTATCAAAAGCAGCACTAAGGTCTCGGAGCACGAGGACAGGTGCAGAGCCTCGGTCTGATGCCATTAAAAAGTCATTTACCACCTTCACAAGTGCAGTCTCAGTGCTACAATGGGGTCTAAAATCATCAGACTGAAGCGTTTCGTATACATTGTTCTCAGGAAGGTAGTGAGTTGATATGCGCAACAGCTTTTTCAAAAAAAAATGAGAGGAATGGGAGATTCGATATAGGTCGACGGTTTTTTATATTTTCTGGGTCAAGGTTTGGCTTTTTCAAGAGAGGCTATATTACTGCCACTTTTAGTGAGTTTGGTACACATCTGGTGGATAGAGAGCCATATTGCACTTTTACTTTCTTCTCCAACACTTTGTTTTTGCGTTATTTAAACCAAATTAAACGTGTTTCATTATTTACTTGAGGCTAAATTGATTTTATTGATGTATTATATTAAGTTAAAATAAGTGTTTCCTTCAGTATTGTTGTAATTGTCATTATTACAAATAAATAACTAAATAAATCGTATGATTAATCGGTATCGGCTTTTTTGGTCCTCCAATAATCGGTATCGGTTTCGGCGTTGAAAAATCATAATCGTCGACCTCTACTTCATTCAGTATGTTGCTCATCAACTTGCTTGTCAACAGATTCCAATGCAGCCTCACTCTCGCTGCTGTCACTCTCGCTGCTGCGGCTCGTTGTCCTCGCTCTTACAAGCTAGTATCTTCGACTACTCACGTCACTTGACTTGTGGTAGAATGCTACATTTTCGTCGCGGAAATTTGCAGAGTTACTCCTTTCTCTTCTCTTATCTCGTCATAGCGACTACCAGTCTGACACCATGTTATGTTTGTTCCTTATATAATGACAAACTGGCGCGTAGGTTTAACTACTTTTAATGAACATATACTTCAGCTTGAAAACTCCATGTTTAGCCATGCAAGGCATTCTTCAACCATCCGCCTCCCGCATAGCCTGCTGGGTAACGTAGTCTAAATGTTATTAACACATAACAACACAATGTCTGTCTCTCACTCTCTACCTGTTCATACCCGCTCCTTTTCTTCTCTCCCTCCCGTTTCTTTCACCCCCTCTACCCTCTCCCCCTACTTCCCCTGCCTCCCCATCCTCTCATCTCTCCATCTCCCTCCTCTCTGCCAACTCTGTCTGTTTAAACTCTCTCCCCTTCCTCCTTCACCTCCTTCACCTCCTTCTCTTTCTTTCCCTCCTCCCCCTCATTTTTTATCTCTCCTTCAGTCCCTGCCTCACCCTCCTCATCTCTCTCTCTCTAGCTCCATCTCTCTCCTCTATCCCACAGACTGACAAAGACAGTTTGAAGTCGATCATTTTTTTTAACCAATATCCTTTAAATAATTAATTCAAGAATTCATAAGCAGGCTTTTAGTTTCTAGAACTAAAGGTGTTCGATGGGGTTGAGGTCTGCTCTGTGCAGGCCAGTCAAGTTCTGTATGGAGGCCAAAACCATTTCTGTATGGACCTCGCTTTGTACACTGGGGCAATGTCATGCTAAAACAGAAAAGAGCCTTCCCCAAACTGTTGCCACAAAGTTGTAAGCACATAATCGTCTGTAGCATTAACATTTCCCTTCACTAGAACTAAGGGATCTAGCCCGAACCATGAAAAACAGCCCTAGACCATTTTTCCTCCTCCAACAAACTTTATAGTTGGCACTATAAAGATGGTGAAGCATGATTCATCACTCCATAAAACGCGTTTCCACTGTTCCAATGGCGGCAAGCTTTACACCACTCCAGCTAATGCTTGGCATTGCGCATGGTGATCTTAGGCTTGTGTGCGGCTGCTCGGCCATGGAAACCCATTTCATGAAGCTCCCGACTAACAGTTATTGTGCTGATGTTGCTTCCAGAAGCAGTTTGGAACTCGGTAGTGAGTGTTGCAACCGAGGACAGACAGTTTAGAAATGATCTTGCCTTGCCTCACTGGCAAACTCTCAGCTAAGAACTTTCCTAACTTCAAATGATATTATTGTGTATCAGCCTGGTTTTAGACCTGGACATACAGTAGCACTGTTTCAGCAGCTATGATTGCCTTAAATTATATATTCAATTGCTTAGATCATAGGAATCACTGTGCTGCCATATTTATAGACCTATCCAAAGCCTTTGATACTCAACCATGCCCTCATTCAAAGGTTGTCTGAAATGGGCCTGGACCAGGCGTCTTGCAATTGGTTTGGGAACTATCTGTCAGACAGGATACAATATTTGCTTTCTGATGGTATCAAGTTACCTTGATATTACTAAAGGTGTCCTAAATTGGTCCGTTTTGGGATCTGTCTAAGATATGTGGAATTGTTTTAAGAAGGTCATACCAAGAATCACTTTGCTATTTTATTTTGAGTTTTTAGACTCAGTATCAAAAAATATCAATATCAAGTATCAAAATATAAAAAATATCAATAACAAGTATCAAAAAATATGTTTTTAATGATTTGATGAAAATGTATTTTTGGCCTTGCTGCTATTAGCCCATACATACACATTGAATAACAGATTCACCACATCGAACAACAGATAGTCCCCAAAAAAATCTAAAGGAAGTTTGTTCTAAAGTGTCTGTCCTATAGCTTAAGAAAGAAAATGAAGCATTTTTTTTTTTTTATTACAATTTAATTTGGCCAAAGGAAATGGCTCAACAGAATGACAAAAAAAAAGACAAAAAATGACAAAAATAGGCTAATTATTATTTATTTTACAACAGACCTATCTTAAACTAAATTTGGAGCACACAATTAAAAAGACAGATCCAATTTTATTTAGCCAATGAAATTGTCTCAACAGAATTAAAAACAGGTTTTGCATATTTTAAAAAACTGGCTTCGATTAATAAATAGGCTTAGAATAATAACAATGATATACAATAATGATAAAACAAATTATTATAAATGAAAGTTCCAAAATTGCCTCCTACCTGAACAGTAGCCTGCATTTGGCCTTGACAATGTTCTTCTCATCTTCCACTAAAATATTACAACGTGTATTAAATTCCCCTTGTAGGCTTTTCACAATAGGCATACTCTTTTTCCTCAAATTTGCTCTCTTGCTCTCTCTCCTCAGCAGCAGGCCCATGTGCCTGCAAGGTGTGAGAGAATGGTTTTGAAGAGCGAATTTGGGGTGTAGGCTGGGATAGACCTCTCCTGGGCCATTTGGTCCCCTACATTTTTATTTATTGGCTTTTCATTTTTTATTGGCCAAAAGCTGCAATTACCAGCTAAGTATTTTAACCTAAGTACTTTACAGCACTGCTTGTTGCAGATGAAATATGTGTGTAAATATGTAGTGCACATGAAAATAACTTGATGTTAAATTCCCATGTGCTGAATAAAGAATACAAGTTATATGGGTTTCCATTACATTTTCAACTCTAGGCCTACTGGTGGTTTTGTCACACAAAGAATTGCGTAGGTATAGCGAATGTGCCCACTCTGGTATTGGCGTATGTGCTCTATCCAACAGCTTGCAGATACAGTGCAGGTATAGCCTACTACATGATGAGATTATTATGGACAAAAGTGCTAGATAATTTTTATCTGTGAAATGGCAGCCAAGCATCAATCATCATGTCACCAGAATAAGACCTTCCACATTTACAGTGCCTTGCGAAAGTATTCGGCCCCCTTGAACTTTGCGACCTTTTGACACATTTCAGGCTTCAAACATAAAGATATAAAACTGTATTTTTTTGTGAAGAATCAACAACAAGTGGGACACAATCATGAAGTGGAACGACATTTATTGGATATTTCAAACTTTTTTAACAAATCAAAAACGGAAAAATTGGGCGTGCAAAATTATTCAGCCCCTTTACTTTCAGTGCAGCAAACTCTCTCCAGAATTTCAGTGAGGATCTCTGAATGATCCAATGTTGACCTAAATGACTAATGATGATAAATACAATCCACCTGTGTGTAATCAAGTCTCCGTATAAATGCACCTGCACTGTGATAGTCTCAGAGGTCCGTTAAAAGCGCAGAGAGCATCATGAAGAACAAGGAACATACCAGGCAGGTCCGAGATACTGTTGTGAAGAAGTTTAAAGCCGGATTTGGATACAAAAAGATTTCCCAAGCTTTAAACATCCCAAGGAGCACTGTGCAAGCGATAATATTGAAATGGAAGGAGGATCAGACCACTGCAAATCTACCAAGACCTGGCCGTCCCTCTAAACTTTCAGCTCATACAAGGAGAAGACTGATCAGAGATGCAGCCAAGAGGCCCATGATCACTCTGGATGAACTGCAGAGATCTACAGCTGAGGTGGGAGACTCTGTCCATAGGACAACAATCAGTCGTATATTGCACAAATCTGGCCTTTATGGAGGAGTGGCAAGAAGAAAGCCATTTCTTAAAGATATCCATAAAAAGTGTTGTTTAAAGTTTGCCACAAGCCACCTGGGAGACACACCAAACATGTGGAAGAAGGTGCTCTGGTCAGATGAAACCAAAATTGAACTTTTTGTCAACAATGCAAAACGTTATGTTTGGCGTAAAAGCAACACAGCTGAACACACCATCCCCACTGTCAAACATGGTGGTGGCAGCATCATGGTTTGGGCCTGCTTTTCTTCAGCAGGGACAGGGAAGATGGTTAAAATTGATGGGAAGATGGATGGAGCCAAATACAGGACCATTCTGGAAGAAAACCTGATGGAGTCTGCAAAAGACCTGAGACTGGGACGGAGATTTGTCTTCCAACAAGACAATGATCCAAAACATAAAGCAAAATCTACAATGGAATGGTTCAAAAATAAACATATCCAGGTGTTAGAATGGCCAAGTCAAAGTCCAGACCTGAATCCAATCGAGAATCTGTGGAAAGAACTGAAAACTGCTGTTCACAAATGCTCTCCATCCAACCTCACTGAGCTCGAGCTGTTTTGCAAGGAGGAATGGGAAACAAAATTCAGTCTCTCGATGTGCAAAACTGATAGAGACATACCCCAAGCGACTTACAGCTGTATTCGCAGCAAAAGGTGGCGCTACAAAGTATTAACTTAAGGGGGCTGAATAATTTTGCACGCCCAATTTTTCAGTTTTTGATTTGTTAAAAAAGTTTGAAATATCCAATAAATGTCGTTCCACTTCATGATTGTGTCCCACTTGTTGTTGATTCTTCACAAAAAAATACAGTTTTATATCTTTATGTTTGAAGCCTGAAATGTGACAAAAGGTCGCAAAGTTCAAGGGGGCCGAATACTTTCGCAAGGCACTGTATTTAAAGGAATATCAATCTCATCGCTGTGCACTTTCACCAGTCTGTGAAGTTAATCATAACTGATTTAATCTATAGCCTAAGAACCTGCATGCTTTCATGATGTAGTGACATACATTTTCCAACATGTAGGGAACTTTACTGCATAAAAAGTTTGAATGGAAACCTGGTTAATGTCAAGCCATTTTGAGGATGCTGCAATTATATTTTAGATGAATGTGCGTATGCCTACAGGAGACTATTGATGTAGCCTAATCAGATTAAAACATTGTGACTGGTTGTGTTTATGCCACATATAAAATGTAATACCTTGTAAAGTTAAAGGATAAATATTTAGGCAATATTGAGCGTTATGTTCTAGGAGAGGAGGCAGAGCGTGTGTTAAGCTTTTCCGAATAACTGGGCCAGCCTGGAGCAGATGTGGCCAAATTATTATAGGAAGACTTGAGAGAATGATGATCTGAAACAGACAGCACATTTAGTATCAGAAGTAAAAATACAGCCAGACTGGTCTGCTACTCTGCCTTCCTAGACCTTATAAACTGTCCAGAGTCGATCCACAACTGATCCAAATGGAATGAAACATTCCAATCACAGGGCTTTTGCGCCATTATTCAAATGACATTTGCACTGCAGCCTAGAGTATAATTTTGTTCTCACTTAAAAACAATAATGCAATTATTCATTGCATTATGGTGTTGTTGGCTACTATAGTCTAGTTAGGATAATTGTATTGCCCCTAAACAAGATCAATAGGGGAGCTTTTGACCTGTGTGTTTCAATTCTTCACTGTTCTTTCATGTGTAATGATGCACTTGGCCTCTCAGCTGCATATCAGCTATTCCTATTTGTTCTTCTTGATTCATATTTAAAATTGATGCATCTTTGAATGTTTTTATGTGGTGTGTGATTGCTAGCTAGCATATTGCAGATCTAAACAAACGATCCACCAACCACTATTGTCACTATGAACTGTGGCTAGAGGGCCAGATAGACTGTTAGACCGCAGACTGTTCTGGCCTATGGTATAGTAAATGTTAGCACATGTAAAAGCATAATGCATAAGGGACGTACCAAAAGCCATTCATATAGGGGAGGCTCATGCAAGCAGATGAGGAAATTTGACTAGGATTGAATAAATTATATAGTAAAGCTTGCAAAAGAGCCAATGTTAACCAGGGGGAAAAATGCACTACCTTCCCCTGTGCCCAATAAAAAAAACACAAAACCCTCCCCAAAGCAAAAAGAAAGACGTTTGACAATCCTCCCCTATTTTGGACCACCCCTCCCCCCAGTAAACTGTGATCTGTCCCTTACCAGCTTCTTTGTGTCAACATCAGGCTGACTGACAGAGGATGGCCACGTTGTGGAGGAGCCTGTTCAAATATATCTGTATCTTCTTCCTGCTGGCCCTGTCAGGCCTCTTCTTTCTGTTCAGCAACATTAACATTCTGGAGGTAGGGTACAGCCATCTGGCCTAATATGAACCAATCTCACATTGCTTCTATCACCCTCTCCCCCTCATCAGGGGAGCTACAATGGGGCGTCACTAGCTGCTCTTATCAACGTGGGTGTATTTACATGCACTAGTGTTGCTTTTAATTATATTGGGTGGCACAAAAACAGTCCACAGGAAGCCAGAAGTTAATTACAATTCCATTTCAAATTACTGTGCTGGGTGGCAGGAAACTTGGTCATTATGAAGGTTGGAATTTGAGTCAAAATATCTAAAGGATCGTATTATTAAACAGACTTTCCAAATGTGGGTCTGTTGTAGACCCACTTCCTCTCTGTCCACATATGGTGCACGTGAAGGACTTTTATTTTGACCTGAGGTAAGCAGAGGAAGTCGCTCTACATCAGACCCACGTTTGGAAAATCTGTTTAATAATACAATCCTTTATATATTTTGTCTCAAAGTCGGCCTTCATAATGATCAAAGGTCTTGCCCATCGGCACAGTAAGTTGTAATGGAATTGTATTTAACTTCTGGCTTCTGTGGACTGTTTTTATGCTAGTGTATGTAAATACACCCACGTTGATAAGAGCAACTAGGGCGTCACGAAAACAGTAGGTTTTTAGATGCTACACTTGATGCATAGATTTTGCCAGCATCCGCAGAATGCAAGCCACTTTATCAAGTGTTCTTGGGTGTGAGTTGTGCGTCAAATATGAGTACAAACTCGTAATTTTACACTGAACAGTGCAAGCCTCTCACAGAGCTGTGCTGCTTATGTCCAGGTTTCATTGAAATGAATGGAAGCGTCACATGCTCTGCAAAAGTTAGTGTCCAGTGTAGCATGCCTGTTAGTGACCTCTCCTCTTTACTCAGCAGAAGCTCAACTGCCAAGCAGTGTCAATGTTCTACCAGCACCAAAGCAGCATCAACTCAGGTTTCCTCCCAGAGGGCTCTTCTCCGGAGCTACTGTAGCCAGCAGCCCTCACCGGAGGAGATAATCACCTGGCCACAGCCTTAGCCCCATTCGGTGAATGTGTCCCTGAACCAGACCAGTGACCCTGCACACAGCCTTTTTGTGATCCTGCCAGCAGGGGGCAGGAGAGAGTTGCACATGGGGGACTAGTTGGAGGCTCTGGTCCATATGCATGACTTCCAGGGGCGTCCCAAAAGCTATGGTGGAGACTTCTTGCTGGCCCAGCTGCATTCCTCCAAGTTGGAGGCAGGCGTTGAAGGACAGGTGTTGGACCACAGGAATGGGACCTACTCTGCCTACTGCCATTTTCCCGTTACTATGGCAGGGGTCTGCAAGGGTGGAGATGACCCTGGTCCATTCTAGAGAGGCAATTCACATTCTACAATGGATACGAGAGGAACAGCCCGACCGGATTCCCTTACAGAGTCTGTTCCGCTCTGGAAAACTGTCCCAGACAACTGTATGTAACCTGTGTCTGCCGACAAACCAGAAGCCGCTGTGCAATTTCACAGACCCCCACACAGGGGAGCCCTGGTACTGCTACAAGCCCAAGCTGCTGAGCTGTGACACACGGATCAACCACGCCAGGGGACCCTACAGTATGTGAACCATCTGCTCGTGAACAAGGAGGCATTGCTCTTTCAGAGGTTAGTGAGTTTTACAGTAGTAAGTGAATGAGTTTAGAAGTGCGAAATGTATTCTCAGACTTTGTTTCCAATGTATCAGATTGCTTGCTGCAATGTGTTTATTTAACATTGAAATATGATTACTTCTCCACTTTTTCTCAGTGACGTAAACATCAAAGTTCCCATTCATCCTTCGGGGTCTGACAGTGTCATTGTGTTGCCTGGGAAAAAAGGTAGGAGAGCAAGGAGATACCACAGTACAACTGTGTTTATCTTTTTAACACTAGCTAGCCAGATTACTAACTGCTCAGCTCTGCTTTGTGGCTGTATCATTCAACCCTTGAGAGTTTCTGGGTGTTCAGGACAGTATTCAAGCCAACCCCTACAGTAATGTAAGGTGGGAAAGCACCTCTATTGCCTGTAAAGTGATGATGCTAGCTGGTACAAGATGCTTGCTTTCCTCTTTCAGACAAAGCAGACGTGGAGAGAAGCAGCATGAAGACGGAGTCTACCAGGATCACTCCTTCCGGGTATTACTTCCAAGGGTCATAGCGAGTGCTGGGTGGTGGTATGATGCGCCCGTTTAACGACTCGTCTGCCACTCAGTGTCTGAAGGGCAAGGTGGTGTGGTGTACATGTACAGATACTATACTGTCAGACAGTGGTTTGAGTACCTCAACACCTTAGTACCAGGTGAGTCCTGCGGCATCTTTCACTGCCTCAGGTGCTTTCTAACGCTCTCCTCTGTCTGTCCAACTTCCAACTCTCCCTTCCTCTTTGTGACAGAGCTGAAGGAGTTCAACCTTTACAATCCTAAGAATGTGGGGCCCTTCATGGCAGTGGACAGCACCCACAACATCCTGCTGAAATACCGTTGTCACGGTCCTCCAATCCGCTTCAACACTGTCATCGCCAGTGAGATGCGCTATGTAGCTAATGAGCTGGAAGGCCTGACTGGCAGGTTAAACATTGTGGTGATTATCAGTGTATGGTCCCATTTCAGCACCTTCCCTGTGCAGCTCTACATTCGCCGACTACGCCACATTCGGCGGGCGGTGGTGCGGCTTCTGAACCGGGCTTCGGGGACGCTGGTGGTGTTGCGCTCGGCCAACTTCCAGGCCCTGGACCCGAAAGTGAGCCTGTACAATGGTGACTGCTTCTCAGTGCAGCTGGATGGGGTGGTCAGGGCAATGTTCAGGGGTCTGGATGTTTTGCTGATAGATACCTAGATGACCCTTGCCCACCACCTCCCCCATTCCCTCCACCCACCTTCTATCATCATCAAGAACATGATAGACGTTATCCTCTCATGTCTGCCCATAGTAGAGCTAGCATATTAAGATAGATTTATGTCAGAATTCTCTATCATTCAACACCTACTGTATACAATATTCAACAAATTCCTAGAAATACCCAATTCTGCATACCATACATGTACATTATGTGCGCTTCCAATGACATAGACTGACCAAATGAATCCAGCTAACATAGACCACCCAAAGGACATCCAGCTAACTTGACACAACTGTGGGAATGATTGGAGGCAACATGGGCCAGCATCCCTTTGGAATGCTTTCGACACCTTGTAGAGTCCATGCCCCGACGAATTGGGGCTGTTCTGAGGGCAACCGGGGCAGGTGCAACTCAATATTAAGAAGTTGTCCTTGATGTTTTGTACACTCTGTAAATCGAACGTAAGGGATTTGCTCATTTAATTTTTTTTATAAAAGTACAGACTGAGCTTCAAAATAGTATATCATACACTTTAGTTGGAGGATAAATGGGAAACTTGTTGTCCCACTTGAGACAATTATGAGAAAATGCCCTTTGAAAGATTTTTATGAGATTTTTACACCTCCTACAGAGCTCTTCTTTGTTTACACCCATTCAGCATAATCACACTCTCTTAAGCCTTAACCCCACCCACAAATTGGAAACGCATGTGAGTCAGCATGGCATCGTCCTCCAGAAAGTAGTCTCACTACTTTATCCCTAAGAGTCTGTTGATGCACCCGTGTGTCAATCTAAGTAACATAATAGAAAATCCCTTCAAAATCCATCAGGCTGCGTCTCAATCCACCGCATCCGCCTATGTTGGCTTTCTGCATCTGCCTATGTTGGCTTTCTGCATCTGCCTATGTTGGCTTTCTGCATCTGCCTATGTTGGCTTTCAGCATCTGCCTATGTTGGCTTTCTGCATCTGCCTATGTTGGCTTTCTGCATCTGCCTATGTTGGCTTTCCGTATCTGCCTATGTTGGCTTTCTGCATCTGCCTATGTTGGCTTTCTGCATCTGCCTATGTTGGCTTTCTGCATCTGCCTATGTTGGCTTTCTGCATCTGCCTATGTTGGCTTTCTGCATCTGCCTATGTTGGCTTTCCGTATCTGCCTATGTTGGCTTTCTGCATCTGCCTATGTTGGCTTTCTGCATCTGCCTATGTTGGCTTTCTGCATCTGCCTATGTTGGCTTTCCGCATCTGCCTATGTTGGCTTTCTGCATCTGCCTATGTTGGCTTTCTGCATCTGCCTATGTTGGCTTTCCGTATCTGCCTATGTTGGCTTTCCGCATCTGCCTATGTTGGCTTTCTGCATCTGCCTATGTTGGCTTTCCGCATCTGCCTATGTTGGCTTTCCGCATCTGCCTATGTTGGCTTTCTGCATCTGCCTATGTTGGCTTTCCGCATCTGCCTATGTTGGCTTTCTGCATCTGCCTATGTTGGCTTTCCGCATCTGCGATGGAAGGTGGCTACGGTGTTATTTGGAGTTACAGAGGTGTTTGTCAGACCATGAGACATCCCAAAAATTGGTCTTCTCACAAAACATCTATTGCGTCCGAACGGTTTGACCTACAAACTTTTATGACCACTCTATGGAAAGAGGAGACTCTCACAAATACGATGGTGTTCTCCGTTTGCTACGACTACTACACGTTTCACGGGACTCGTCTGAAGGTAACCCAAACAAACAAGTGGAAGTATGGAGGTAGTTTTGTGCCCCCCCCAAAAAAAATAAGGGGTGTCAACAAAAAAAAAACTAACATCCTGAGCTTTCTAACACAGTGCATTCCGAAAATGTTCAGACCCCTTGACTTTTTCCACATTTTGTTAAGTTGCATCCTTATTCTAAAATTGATTACATTGTTTGTTTTTTCTCCTCAATCCTCAAACAATGCCCCATAATTATTTATTTTTTATTTATTATTTTTTACTTATTTACAATACACCATAATGACAAAACGAAAACAATGTTTGCAAATGTCTAAAAAAAAATGTATTTACATAAGTATTCAGACCCTTTGCTATGAGACTCGAAATTGAGCTTAGGTCAGCTGTAACCTGTTTCCATTGATCATCCTTGAGATTTTTCTACAACTTGATTGGAGTCAACCTGTGGTAAATTCAATTAATTGGACATGATTTGGAAAGGCACACACCTGTCTATATAAGTCCCACAGTTGACCGTGCATGTCAGAGCAAAAACCAAGCAATGAGGTCAAAGGAATTGTCCATAGAGCTCTGAGACAGCATTGTGTCGAGGCACAGATCTGCGGAAGGGTACTAAAAAAATTCTGCAGCATTGAAGGTCCCCAAGGACACAGTGGCCTCCATCAATCTTAAATGGATGAAGTTTGGAACCACTAAGACTCTTCCTAGAGCTGACTGCCCTGCCAAACTGAGCAATCGGGAAGAAGGGCCTTGGTCAGGGAGGTGACCAAGAACTCGATGGTCATTCTAACATAGCTCCAGAGTTCCTCTGTGGAGATGGGAGAACCTTCCAGAAGGACAACCACCTCTGCAGCACTCCACCAAACAGGCATTTATGGTAGAGGGGCCAGACGGAAGCCACTCCTCAGTAAAAGGCACATGACAGCCCACTTGGACAGCCCACCTATAGGACTCTCAGACCATGAGAAGCAAGATTCTCTGGTCTGATGAAACAACAGCCAAGACAATGCAGGAGTCTCTGAATGTCCTTGAGTGGCCTAGCCAGAGCTCGTACTTGATCCCGATCTAACATCTCTGGAAAGACCTTTAAATATCTGTGCAACGATGCTCCCCATCCAACCTGGCAGAGCTTAAGAAGATCAGCAGAGAAGAATGGGAGAAACTCCCCAAATACAGGTGTGCCAAGCTTGTACTGTAGATTCATACAATAGAAGACTAGAGTCTGTAATCACTGCCAAAGGGGCTTCAACAAAGTACTGAGTAAAGGTTCTGAATACTTATGTAAAGGTGATATTTCCATTTTGCAAACATCAAAAAAAGTTTTTGCTTTCTCAGGTTGACTCCAATCAAGTTGTAGAAAAATCTCAAGGATGATCAATGGAAACAGGTTACAGCTGACCTAAGCTCAATTTTGAGTCTCATAGCAAAGGGTCTGAATACTTATGTAAATAAAACAAAAATTGTTGACATTTGCAAACATTTCTAAAAACCTGTTTTCGCTTTGTCATTATGGTGTATTGTATGTAGATTGATGAGGGAAAAAAAGTTATTTTATCAATTTTAGAATAAGGCTGTAACATAACAAAATGTGGAAAAAGTCATGGGGTCTGAATATAGGACAGACACTTCAAAGCATTATTCCTCATGATTTATTTGTGACTGCCTTTTTGCCAACTATTAATATGTTTTCAATGTGTTTCTATAATAGTAAAGGCCAAATTCAATATTTTATCCGGATGTGGTGGTCCTGGGATGGAGTTACACTTGGTTTGCTGTTCTGAGGCCGGTTTGACGTACTGCCAAATTCTATAAAACAACATTGGAGGTGGCTTATGGTAGAGAAATTAACACTGGTGGACATTCCTGCAGTCAACATGTCAATTGCACGCTCCCTCAAAACTTGAGAGATCTGTGCCATTGTGTTGTGTGACAAAACTGCATAAGGTGCACTTGTGTAATGACTATACTGTTTAATCAGTGTTTTGATATGCCACATCTGTCAGGTAAATGGATTATCTTGGCAAAGGAGAACTGCTCACTAACAGGGATGTAAACAAATTGGTGCACAAAATTTGAAATAAATGTTTTTTTTTTGCGTATGGAACATTTCTGGGCTCTTTTATTTCAGCTCATGAAACATGGGACCAACACTTTATATGTTGCATTTATATTTTTGTTCAGTACATATATGGACCAGGGAAGCCCCCATATTGTTATAGACAGAAGCTTGTGACATGGTAGACCAATCAGGACTTATCTCTCAGCATGTCCAACCACTCCATTATCTCAGCCAATTATGACTAGCTAGGAAGGATTGTGTCTTTCTCCTAGTTTAGCTCTGTACTTTATTCTTGGCTGAACTAGGCTCATCTTTTTTTTTTAAATACTCATCCGACAAAAGGTTGTAACTAAGGTGCATGAAAGTCATCATGTTCAAGAAGAAGTTTCTGCAGAAATCAAAACAACCTCAGATCCTGTAACCGTTCACATTTCTCTTATTCTCGCTACGGAGCACAAAACTCCCATTGTCAAACAGAGTTTGAATGTCACATTCATGTCCTTGTGACATTATGTGTGTACATTTTGATAAAACACTCATTTCAACAGTTGGATCACATGCTGCACATCTACACTCTATGTTTATTGTGGGTTTTCATAAAAAAATATTTATTGGATGGTGACATGTTGCCTGAGTTGGGATGGGGGGAATGGGATGAGGATTAGGGGTGGAGGCCCACCACTTTTTGTTTGTTCTCCTTTATTTGCAAAACTGCGTAAATCTCCAATGATCTGTTTATCTGTATTAGTGCTCAGCGATTAGTGCTTTTTTTTTTTTTTTAATTGACCCCTTTTCCTCCCCAATTTCGTGGTATCCAATTGTTGTAGTAGCTACTATCTTGTCTCATTGCTACAACTCCAGTACGGGCTCGGGAGAGACGAAGGTTGAATGTCATGCGTCCTCCGATACACAACCCAACCAGCCATACTTCTTCTTAACACAGCGCGCATCCAACCCGGAAGCCAGCCGCACCAATGTGTCGGAGGCTACACCGTGCACCTGGCAACCTTGGCTAGCGCGCATTGCGCCCGGCCCGCCACAGGAGTCGCTGGTGCACGATGAGACAAGGAGATCCCTACCGACCAATCCCTCCCTAACCCGGATGACGCTAGGCCAATTGTGCGTCTCCCCACGGACCTCCCGGTCGCGGCCGGTTACGACAGAGCCTGGGCGCGAACCCAGGGACTCTGATGGCACAGCTGGCGCTGCAGTACAGCGCCCTTTGGTCTTGACTTAAGGGGAGGGTTAGGCAAAAGGTTAGCAGTGTGGTTAAGGTTTAAAGTAACATTTTATGAAGATAAATTGTAGAAATAGGTAGGGTTTATGATGCAGTGGTAGTGGCAACTAGTATCAGGTCTCTGTTTGAGCCAGAAACAGCAAGCGCAATGGATTAGGTTCATTGTGGTTAATTACCACGTTTCTGCAATGAACAAGGTTGAATATTTGCTTAACTCCCTTCAACCCTACGTCCCACATAATTCTTGACTTGATTTCTCTCCTGCGTGATTTTATTTCTCTGTAAAGAACTAACTAAATGGAATTCAAGTAATTGAACAGACGTCGGTCAATTAGTTGTTTAATAAACAACATTTTAGCACTAATCTACCTTAAACATTTTACATACTTTTTCGTATGGTTATCTTTTATAAACGTTAGAAAGGGGGAGGTGCCTACAAGTCTCAGGTTTTTTTTCTTCTTACCTCTCCTGCATATGCTATTTTCATTCTACTTTTAAACTCTCATCACATTGTAAAGAAATAAATGCACATTTCAAAGTTCATAATTTTTGTTAAGCTTACATTGTTGCCCCTCCCTGTTGCGCACAGTAAGCTTGGCTGGTTTAACATGAACTCATCAAACCTGTTACATTCAACCCTGTTACTTTGTCAACTTTTATGGTAATTTGTCTTCTTTTAACCTGTGGAGATAAAACATGTTTGTTATGAAGTTGAACATGTGCTCTTTATGACAGAATGTTAAAATGAAGTGAAATCAATAGCTATTACACTACCCAAAAGACACTATCAGTGGAACGACCCAGCTAAGATGGATACCACAAAATAATTAGGTGCTCAGCCTGAAACTGAGAAACATAGAATAAAAGACAAAATGTCAGACACACACTTTAACACTGCAGGAACAGCTTGGACAGATAGAATATTTTTGTTAAATTCCAAACGAGTTTGTGTGTCTAGGATTTAACATCAGGTGGTTGCTATGGAGAGGACGTACCCGTCACCCCTCACCTCTATCAACCCACCGCTGCCCACCCTCCACCCATCTCGCCAAAACAGCAGCATCCTCCTATAGATCCGTACTTCAATAGGAATAATAATAATACAAATTGAATCATAATATTCAACTTCATTCTTTTAATAATCCATTTAGCACTAGTATAGAAATATGAAAAAAATTACAGAGAACTGAAAAGTTAACAAAAACGATTTGTTTGTTTTGTTGAGTAAACTCTCTCCCCTCACAGACACCCCTCTGATTCACTTTGGCTACCCCCCCCCCCCCCCCCTGACATTGTTATGCATCCCAATACTCAAAGGTCTTCCTTTTCTTATATCCTTTCCCTCTTCACCACTGATAGGTGAAAAGACCGGTTTAGAGATGCACCAGTGCTTTCACCTGTCTATCCCTGTAAGATCAATTGTTATGTAGGAAAGGAGATGAGGAAAGGAGGCCAATGAAGTGTATTGGAAGAAAGCCATCCAATGGTTTCACTGCATTGAGTTGAGACTAGAGTGGTGACCTATGCAGATGTGTGTGTCTGGCTCACTGATGAGGGTCCAAGAGAAGAACACAGAAATAATGATGTATTTCTTATGTTACATGGTTATGTCTGTCAGTGTGTGTGTATGATGATCTGTGGTGTATGTGTGAGAGAGGCAGCAGAAAGCCTCAGAAAGTCTTGAACCCTGTAACATTATTCCCCATCATACTTTTAGAACATTAAACCATGACCTCAGTCTCCTCCATAGTCATTGTGTGGCTATTAGTTATTAAAGGGGAATAATTACCAGATCTAAAGCTCCACAGGCTGTAATGAGAGGGCTCAGGGTGGTGTGGAGCTCTGTGTGGAGCTCTGGCAGGCGTCTGTGCTGCAGACAGCCAGTTCAACGTGATGTAGAGCAGGGAAGCTTTAGTCTCAGCCTCCCGGCAGCAGAGCCAAGCCCCCAGCAAGATGCTGCCCAGAATTACCAGATCAGGAAAAATCTCATTATGGAAGTAGTTCAATTAGGGATTTGTCATTCTAATACAGTCCTCCTTTATCTCTCTGTTGCATTCCTATTTTTTCTCTTACTCCTCTATCTTTCTCCATCGCTCTCTCCTTTTTCTCTCTATCCTCTCTCTCTCCTCTTCCTTTCTCTGTCTGTGCTATGAACAGAGGTAAAGAGGAGAAAAGGCTTGGCAAGTATTCTCCAGGATAACAAGTCATTTCACATCGCAAAGCCTCTGATTATCATATACTTGGTATGATCATTTGTTCCTCTCACTTGCTGTAAGGACAGACCTCTGCACGCGTGCACACACACACACACACATATTATATTATGCATATCTGACTTTGTTACAACTAATTTCCAGCCAAATCTGCTTTCTTCAAAGTCGTTTCAAAAGCAGCTACGGGGTCCCCAGAGGGACAAAACACCTCCTCCACACAGTAAACCTCAGGGGAGTGTTGTCTTCATAGTGTGTCGTGATCCACCACATTAGTCACATATATAGTCTTTATTTTTCTGTAACTTCCACTTAGAACAATGGTAACCAAACGACAAAGACAACAACAAAAAAATCTGGAAAATCATATAATTCTCTGAGTCAGTTTTAAAGTCTTCTGTTGTTGTATGTTACATAGATTAAAGGTCCTCCACGATGTGGACTCCTCCTCCAGTGGTCACTGTCCAGAGAGGAAGAGTTGGACGCTCTAGATGAGAGTCTGTGGTACCATGGAAAGGGAAAGATAGAGAGATGGAGATAGAGAGCGGGGAGAACAGAGAGAGACCAACAGAGAAACCAGTAGGTCTGGCATCAAATTATATGAGTTACCTGACTACTTTATCCAGTGTAGCTCAGTCCTGATTGATCCACTGGTAAGTCAAGATAAGAACCGAGCAGCCATCTTCAGGTAAATCACAAAGACAGAACATAGTGGAGCATGGTTCTGTGAACAGACTGGGCTAACATCAGACCCAGCTGGGCAGTGCGCTGGAGAGCAAAGGAAGTCTCTCCTTCTTTCTCCTTCTGTATGGGTGTGTCTTTTGGTATCTGTGCAAATATATCATTTCCATTGCTTCATCACACGTCTCACAATGTCTTTGAGCCCTCTAATTCTCTCTCTCTCTCTTTCTCCCTCCTTCTCTCCCTGTAGTTCCCTCCTGGAGGCAAATGTACAGAGGGTCAGAGAATAGTGTCACTGAGCAGCTCAAAACATCAGTTAAGTCACCATTAACTTGCCCCCATATACCCTCCAGCCCCTCCTAGATCGTCAGTCTTAGTCCTGCTTCCCCAGAAGGTCTGTGTCGGTGCTGCTCTGTGGGGGTGGTATGGGTAGGCAGGGTGCAGGGGTGCTGTGGGGGAGCCGCCGGGGGCTGGACCCCCCTCCCCCCTCGCTGTCTGTGTTGGAGGAGGAGGGGGGAGGAGGAGGGGGCAGGCGCGGCAGGGGTGCAGATGAGGGGGGGATCCTTGTGGACCCCATCCCTGACCTCAGGCTCTGGATCCTCCTGCACTCCTGGCAGATCCTGACGTGCGTGCAGCTGCGAGGGAGCGCCAAGGGGACCTGTGGCTGGGGCGGGTGAGGAGGGGTGGTGTTGGCCCCCAGAGGGTCCTCCAGGAGTCGCTGAGGCCCAGGGCCCATGTCTGAGGGACCTCCCCCAGCCCCTACACCCCCTCCTGGCCCCCCTGCTCCCCCAGTCAGGGGTCCCGAGCCACTGTAGAGCTTGCCGTTGCTGAGGCGCATCTCCCGTACGAGGCGGAGTGGCCGCTGGGTCCCCAGGGCGATGCGGGTGGGGTGACGGAGGGCCGCGGATTTGCCCAGGGGGCGACGACGACGGGAACGGGAACTCTTCTTACAGGAGACGGCGTTTCGGAACTCTGTGAGCATCTCCTGACAGACAGACACCTGGGAGAACAGAGGAGAGGGACGACGGGAAGGGGAGAATAGGGAGAGATAGGGGGTCACAAAAGCAAAGTAGACAGACGGGGGGAAAAAAGAGGGAAGGCAAAGGGAAAGAGATAGAGGGGGAGAGTAGGAAGGTGGGGGGAAGAAAGGGAAGGGAAAGAGATAGAGGGGGAGAGTAGGATGGTGGGGGGAAGAAAGAGGGAAGGCAAAGGGAAAGAGATAGAGTGGGAGAGTAGGAAGGTGGGGGAAGAAAGAGGGGAAGCAAAGGGAAAGAGATAGAGGGGGAGAGTAGGAAGGTGGGGGGAAAAAAGAGGGAAGGCAAAGGGAAAGAGATAGAGGGGAGAGTAGGAAGGTGGGGGGAAAAAAGAGGGAAGGCAAAGGGAAAGAGATAGAGGGGGAGAGTAGGAAGGTGGGGGGAAGAAAGGGAAGGCAAAGGGAAAGAGATAGAGGGGGAGAGTAGGAAGGTGGGGGGAAGAAAGAGGGGAAGCAAAGGGAAAGAGATAGAGGGGAGAGTAGGAAGGTGGGGGGAAGAAAGAGGGGAAGCAAAGGGAAAGAGATAGAGGGGGAGAGTAGGAAGGTGGGGGGAAGAAAAAGGGGAAGGCAAAGGGAAAAATATAGAGGGGGAGAGTAGGAAGGTGGGGGGAAGAAAGGGAAGGCAAAGGGAAAGAGATAGAGGGGGAGAGTAGGAAGGTGGGGGGAAGAAAGAGGGAAGGCAAAGGGAAAGAGATAGAGGGGAGAGTAGGAAGGTGGGGGGAAGAAAGAGGGGAAGCAAAGGGAAAGAGATAGAGAGGAGAGTAGGAAGGTGGGGGGAAGAAAGAGGGGAAGCAAAGGGAAAGAGATAGAGGGGAGAGTAGGAAGGTGGGGGGAAGAAAGAGGGGAAGCAAAGGGAAAGAGATAGAGGGGGAGAGTAGGAAGGTGGGGGGAAGAAAAAGGGGAAGGCAAAGGGAAAAAGATAGAGGGGGAGAGTAGGAAGGTGCGGGGAAGAAAGAGGGGAAGCAAAAAAGAGAAGGGAAACAGGGTGGAAACAGGGTGAAAACAGGGTAGAAACAGGGTGGAGGTGGAGTAAAAGAGATGGTAGGAGGAGAGGAGAACCGAATGAGGGTTATAGAAAGGTAGAAATGGGGGGGTGGCAATGAAAGTGGTGATGAGGGGAGATGTAGAGATGGATAGAGGTTGGAGAATATCCAAAGAGCAGAGAGAGTTAATACAATCCATACAAATTACCAACTGAACATAACAAATTGTGTTCATTATATATAATATATAATGGTACATAATGAACTATGAACAAACAGGCAGGCCCGCAAACTGAGGTGTATGTAGACAAACAACACACCCAAACAGACACACACACACCTCTAACATTCCAACAGCACCACACACTTGCAAAAAAGTTCCAACAAAATGCATCAAGGACATATGGACATAGACATTATGGAATATTCTAATCTACAAAATCATAACAATGATGAATAATACTCTTACACAAACAGAAACAGTATTCATTATCAGAAAACAGACACTGATTGACAGAATGACGGGTGTGGCAGACACACAGAGAGATGAGTGATCCAAGAATGGAAACGAAGAGTACCAGCATGTGAGGCATGTAAAAGAAGATAGATCATGACATTTAATGCCAGGGAAATCATTACACACTGCTTCTTATGCAAGCAAATATTGACATCACAATATTGGCTTATCCATACCCTGTACTAAACATGAACACTTTCTGATCACAGTCAAAATACCCTCCCGCGATCACACACCAACGCTAGTACTATAGCATGCCAACACAAGTATGTTCACACAACATCACAACATGTGACTGGACCCTGATCTGCTTACAAGAGAAATCTGTCCTGCTTCATTTGAGGTTCAGTTGTAAAATAGCAACCTTCATCATCCATGCACAATACATAGCAAACCCAACAGTGAAACACACAGACTAGACACACTGATTAACATACACACACACAAATGGTGCAAGAAGCAGCCCGACGAACACATATTCAAACACACACAGTTCCAGAGGCGGCCCAACAAACACACACACTGCACGACAGAGGATGGAGAGTAAGGGTTGGTGTGTTGCCATGGGGACCTACTGGGGTGGGTCTGTGGTGTCGGCGAGGGCAGGAGTGAGGGCGTACCTCGTCTGTCTCTGAAGAGCAGCGCGTCGACCACACAAACTCCATGATGGCCACGAACACAGCGATGATGAGGCCACAGATCAACACCACGAAGATACCCCCAATGTTCTCCATGCCCAGGCCTGTGGAGGAGAGACATGATGGTTAATGCACACACACATACAGTACCACCAATATACCCCTGATTTAACACAAGAACAGTTACCACAGACCCTGGTAATCTCCCATCTTACAGTACATTCAGAACACTCACAGACATTAGTTGAGATACAAAGCTGCAAAGACACTGGAAACAGAGTAGTGTACTGACCCTTGGCTCTGTGGTCCTCCTCTTTAGGGCACTGTCCTCCCTCCCACCACCTCCTCTTCAGGATCTCCAGCCTGTTGTTCTCCTGCAGGTGCAGGATGGCCATAGTGATCTCCTCTCTGAACGGAGAGCCTGGGAGGAAAGAAAGGAAAAAGGGATGAGGGGATTAAAGATGAAGAGGAATTAAAAGGCTTGTGGTCTCCTCCCCTTCTCATCCAGATGTTGTGGGTTGTACCACTCCCCCGTCTCTCCCTGTCTCCCATCCTCCCTCTATTTCACCACCATTTTCACACAATCTCTTCTCTCTTTCCCATCTCTAATTTTTCCCCATCTCTCCTCTCCCCATCTCTCCGTCTCTCCTCTTTCCCATCTCTCCTCTTTTCCATCCCTCCCGATCCATCTCTCCCCATACCTCCCTCCATCCCTCTCCCCATACCTCCCTCCATCCTTCCCCATCACCCCTCTCTCCTCCTATACCTCCCTCCACCCCTTTCTCTACCATACCTCCCTTCCTTCCTACCTCTCTCCCCCATACCTCCCTCTCCCCCCATACCACCTTCCATCCCTCTGACCACATACCTCCCACCCTCCATCCCTCTCTCCCCCATACCTCCATCCCTCTCTCACCCAGTGGCATGCCGATGCCGTAGCCCTTGGTGTCCAGCAGACCACCAATCTGGGTGAGGTTACAGTTGAGTTTGCGGTAATACTCATTCATGGTGCTCTCCAGGAGGAAGGCATATTTAGAGTTGACCACGCGGGCAATGCCCTCCTCCGTGCTTTTCACAAACACACTGGGCTGCTTGGAGTGCATGTAGTTCCACATGCGCTGGTATGTCTGGTAGCGCGAGTTCTGGAGGGAGAAAGGAAGGAGAGAGGGAGAAAGGAGAAAAGGGAGGAAGGTGGGGGTTGGAGGAAAGAGATGGGGAGGTAGGAAAGGGAAAGGAGGGGAAGGGAGAGGGGAGAAGGGGTAGAGACACAAGGGTAGTAAAATATATATATATATAATTAAACAGATGCATTATTCTTTATCCACATGCAGCTGAATCAAACGCCAGGGGGTAGTGTACATTCAATATGTCATGCTAAGGAACAGCATAGACACAGAGTCAAGGTAACAGCAACCAGTTAGATACAGTATTGCATATGTAACAAAACAGGTGAGATGTGGGTTGGATGTGAAGGACTCTTCGGTAGTGTGTACAGTTAAGAGGTGGAGAGAGGGATGATACAGCATCAAGGGAGGTCTGGGTAAGCACAATGAACATACACACAATAGAGATACATAAACAAACACTCACACTCTAACCCCACACACACACACACCTAAACATTTACTCACAAACACAAATGCACAATCAAACACACAGTCCAAATACACTGACAAACACAGATGCCAACACAGATGCCAGCAGCTCTTACATAAGCAAACACTGACACTCAGCCACTTAACACTAACAGCCATAAAGAACACAACAGGAGCTCAGAGACATGCCAGCAAATAGGGAAACAACTACACTCTCACACACACTGTGCTCAACCACATACCCACCTCACCATACACACACATACAAATAGGAGCGATCTGAGACAGGTCGGCAAATACTAGAACAACAGCACACAAGCACACCTCCCTACCAGTCATTCTCCATTCAAAGCTCTACATATGCCACCCAGGGCCAGCGTCGGGCCGTACCATGAAGAAAGTCATGGTGCTCCCCCCGTGGATAGTGCCATACTCGATGTTGGTCTGGTCGGCCAGGTCGTCAGGAGACTCGATGGGCACCTCCATCCTCTGGACGGTCAGGAAGGCTGCCAGGTTGGCCGTGTAGGAGGAGATGATGATCAGAGTAAACATCCACCTGGGAGAAGAGAGAGACAGAGTTAGAGAGAGTAAGAGAAGGAGAGGGCAATAGAGAGAGGGAAAGAGAGATAGGACTAAGGGGAAAGAATGGGAGAAGTGACACCGTCAGAGAGAGAGAGACAGAGAGAGAGAGAGAGAGAAAGACAGAGAGAAAGAATAAGAGAGAGACAGAGAGAGAAAGTCAGAGAAAATATAGTTTGACAGAATCCCAGACAGGGAGAGAAATGAGAGAGGAGAGGGCGACAGAGAGACATTTACTCGGACTGAGACATACAGACTGATACATACTTACCCACCCATCTACACACACAGACTTACCAGACCCCTGAGACGCAGCGTGTGGACAGGGCACGGGGCATGATCTCAGAGCCCTGCTGCATGAAGCCTCCTACAGGGAACCACAGGCTGTTCCCTAGGGTGTACTGGTTCTCCAGCATGTCCTTGTGCCCCTGCAGACATGGGTGGGGGTTGTACCACTCATAGGGACTTAACCTGGAAGTAGGAGAGGAGGAGAACACTCTTAGAAGAAAGGGTTCTATAAGGGCTATTTGGTTGTCCCCATAGGAGAACCCTTTTTGGTTTCAGGTAGAACCCTCTTCTACATGAAACCCAAAAGGGTTATACCTGGAACCAAAAAGGGTTCTTCAAAGGGTTCTTCTACGGCGACAGCCGAAGAACCCTTTTAGGTTCTAGATAGCACCTTTTTTCTAAGAGTGTAGAGGAGAGAAAGGAGCATAAGGACCTCTGTACACAACATCTGTCTATCTCAACCAAGGCATTTTCATTCGGTGTGTATATAAGCTACAATAACTCATTATTACTCAATTGTGTCAACCAAAATGCATAAACGATCCCAGAGTTCCTCACTAGTTTCCTGTTCCTGTTGCCCTGGGTTACTGTGGTGCTCTTTCATCCACTTACCTTGCAGCCAGGAAGAGCACACAGCTGACAGCCAGGTAGGCGAGCAGCATGAAGAGCCAAACAGCCGGAGAGAAGGGGTCCAGGAAGGAGAAATACCCCGGCTTCCTCCCCTAAAACAGAGACAAGAGAGAGAGATAGGACAGGGTGGAGTGGCCCTATTACATGACATTACATAGCTGTCATGTAGTTCCTCTTTCAACCACAGAGGAACAGTGTTCTTCCCTGCAACTGTACAGCACATCATCTCTGCAATTTTAAACTGTTCATAATGCAACAAATGTAAGCCTCAGAGAGTTGAACGGTAAACGTGTGCGATGTACAACCATGAACGCTATAAGACCTATCCATTCTGACTTTCAGAATCAGATATCCTCGATAGCCTCAAAGAAATGCATTGTCATGGCCCATAAAATAAACAGGATAGCACAAACAGCAGTGGGGGAAATCCAATACACCCAACTGCTCTGGTGTGTCTGCCTTACCAGGTGGACTCTGTACAAGATGCTGATTCCTAGCGTCATGAAGGGCTTGGAGAAGTCTATGACTTTCTCCCTCTCAGAGGTGATGGTAAAGCCTGCTACTGCCAAGTCTGCTTTCTGTGGGGGGGGGGGGGAGAAAGAAAGAAAGAAAGAAAGAAAGAAAGAAAGAAAGAAAGAAAGAAAGAAAGAAAGAAAGAGAGAGAGAGAGAGGGTCAGAAATAGATGACAACAAACCAACACTTCGATCACTCGGAGTCCCCTGGATTGGAGATGCACCTATGAGCCAATGGCGTTCCCTCCACCCCATGGAGGGAGAAAAAAACGTTTTCAGAGAGACAATAGAACCAGAGATCCACTGCAGCAGAACTGTTCGCTGGCTGTTCCATTTATGGAACCTCCTGTCAGACAGTCAAATTAAAGCCTAATTGATGAACATGGGATTAGTCTGGTTTGATCAGTCAGGAGAGCAGAGAGGGCAGAGAGAGTGGGGAGCAGGGCAGCACCATGGCAAGAGACACATGGGGACCACACTGTGGTAATTGAAGTATGCTGTGATCTAATTAAGCACACATAGTCTTATTAGTGTGTGTGTGTGTGTGTGTGTGTGTGTGTGTGTGTGTGTGTGTGTGCTTAACTATTCAAGAATGGTAAAACAAAACAGTTTGACCAACTGGGGACATTTTGTTAATCCCCACATGGTCAAATGTTATTTCTAGGGGGTTTAGGGTTAAGGTTAGAATTAGTGTTAGAATTTCTGTAGGTTTAGGGTTAGGTTTTCGGGTACCAGTTAGGTTTAGGGAAAATAAGATTTTGAATGGGACTGAATTGTTAGTCGTGACTGACTGAATTGTTAGTCGTGACTGACTGAATTGTTAGTTTTGACACTGAATTGCAACTGACTGAATTGTTAGTCGTGACTGACTGAATTGTTAGTTGTGACTGACTGAATTGCAACTGACTGAATTGTTAGTCGTGACTGACTGAATTGTTAGTCGTGTCTGTCTGTCTGTTTGTCTGTCTGTCTGTCTGTCTGTCTGTCTGTCTGTCTGTCTGTCTGTCTGTCTGTCTGTCTGTCTGTCTGTCTGTCTGTCTGTCTGTCTGTCTGTCTGCCTGTCTGCCTGTCTGTCTGTCTGCCTGTCTGCCTGTCTGCCTGCCTGCCTGCCTGCCTGCCTGCCTGCTCACCCTGTTGATGAGCTCTCCCACCATGCCGGTCCAGGACCCGTTGGGTTCAGGCGCTCCATACAGCCCATCATCCACCAGTTTAATCCTGAAGGAGCACTTCAAGATGTCTGCCAGCTCTCTCAACATGTCCACACAGAAGCCCTCATACTGGTCATTCCTCTGGTACTCCTGGTAGTTCCCCTTACGCATCACATAGGGGCTCTCCTGCACAGAGAGGAAGGGGATAGGGAGGGGACAGAGGGATGGATGCATGTCAACTCTGGCATTACTATGTGTTGGAGAATGATATGATTTACTAAAATGACCTTAGGTTATACACTGAGTGAACAAAACATTTAGAATACTTTTCTAATATTAAGTTGCACCCCCTTTTGCCTTCAGAACCGCCTCTATTTGTCGGGGCTTAGACTCTACAAGGTGTTGAAAGTGTTCCACAGGGATTCTGGCCATGTTGACTCAATGCTCCCAGTTGTGTCAAGTTGACTGGATGTCCTTTGGGTGGTGGACCATTCTTGATAAACATGGGAAACTGTTGAACATGAAAAACCAGCAGCGTTGCAGTTCTTGACAAACTCATACTGGGTCGCCTGGCTCCTACCGTCATACCCCGTTCAAAAGCACTTAAATATTTTGTCTTGCCCATTCACCTCTGAACAGGACACATACACAATCCATGTCTCAAATGTCTCATGGCTTAAAAATCATTATTTGTTTCCTCCCCTTCATCTACACTGATTGAAGTGGATTCACCTGGTCAGTCTGTGTCATGGAAAGAGCATTCCTAATGTTTTGTACACTCAGTGTAGATGGTGATGACCAGTCATAATAATCATAATAAATGTTTTGTCCTCACCAGTATAGTGGTCATAAAGGTTTTGACCTCACCAGTATAGTGGTCATAATCAAGGTTTTGACCTCACCAGTATGGTGGTCATAATAAAGGTTTTGACCTCACCAGTATAGTGGTCATAATCAAGGTTTTGACCTCACCAGTATGGTGGTCACAATCAAGGTTTTGACCTCACCAGTATAGTGTTCATAATAAAGGTTTTGACCTCACCAGTATAGTGGCCATAATCAAGGTTTTGACCTCACCAGTATAGTGTTCATAATAAAGGTTTTGACCTCACCAGTATAGTGGCCATAATCAAGGTTTTGACCTCACCAGTATAGTGGTCATAATAAAGGTTTTGACCTCACCAGTATAGTGGTCATAATAAAGGTTTTGACCTCACCAGTATAGTGTTCATAATAAAGGTTTTGACCTCACCAGTATAGTGGTCATACAGGTTTTGACCTCACCAATATAGTGGCCATAATAACGTTTTTGACCTCAGCAATATAGTGGCCATAATAAAGGTTTTGACCTCACCAGTATAGTGGTCATAATCAAGGTTTTGACCTCACCAGTATGGTGGTCACAATCAAGGTTTTGACCTCACCAGTATAGTGGTCATAATCAAGGTTTTGACCTCACCAGTATAGTGGTCATAATCAAGGTTTTGACCTCACCAGTATAGTGTTCATAATAAAGGTTTTGACCTCACCAGTATAGTGGTCATAATAAAGGTTTTGACCTCACCAGTATAGTGTTCATAATAAAGGTTTTGACCTCACCAGTATAGTGTTCATAATAAAGGTTTTGACCTCACCAGTATAGTGGTCATACAGGTTTTGACCTCACCAATATAGTGGCCATAATAATGTTTTTGACCTCACCAATATAGTGGCCATAATAAAGGTTTTGACCTCACCAATATAGTGGCCATAATAAAGGTTTTGACCTCACCAGTATAGTGGTCATAATAAAGGTTTTGACCTCACCAGTATGGTGGTCATAATCAAGGTTTTGACCTCACCAGTATAGTGGTCATAATAAAGGTTTTGACCTCACCAGTATAGTGGTCATAATAAATGTTTTGACCTCACCAGTATAGTGGTCATAATCAATGTTTTGACCTCACCAGTATGGTGGTCATAATCAAGGTGTTGAACTCACCAGTATAGTGGTCATAATCAAGGTTTTGACCTCACCAGTATAGTGGTCATAATAAAGGTTTTGACCTCACCAGTATGGTGGTCATAATCAAGGTTTTGACCTCACCAGTATAGTGGTCATAATAAAGGTTTTGACCTCACCAGTATAGTGGTCATAATAAATGTTTTGACCTCACCAGTATAGTGGTCATAATCAATGTTTTGACCTCACCAGTATGGTGGTCATAATCAAGGTGTTGAACTCACCAGTATAGTGGTCATAATCAAGGTTTTGACCTCACCAGTATAGTGGTCATAATAAAGGTTTTGACCTCACCAGTATAGTGGTCATAAAGGTTTTGACCTCACCAGTATAGTGGTCATAATCAAGGTTTTGACCTCACCAGTATAGTGGTCATAATCAAGGTTTTGACCTCACCAGTATAGTGGTCATAATAAAGGTTTTGACCTCACCAGTATAGTGGTCATAAAGGTTTTCACCTCACCAGTATAGTGGTCATAAAGGTTTTGACCTCACCAGTATGGTGGTCATAAAGGTTTTGACCTCACCAGTATAGTGGTCATAAAGGTTTTGACCTCACTAGTATAGTGGCCATAATAAAGGTTTTGTCCTCACCAGTATAGTGTTCATAATAAAGGTTTTGACCTCACCAGTATAGTGGCCATAATCAAGGTTTTGACCTCACCAGTATAGTGGTCATAATAAAGGTTTTGACCTCACCAGTATAGTGGTCATAATAAAGGTTTTGACCTCACCAGTATAGTGTTCATAATAAAGGTTTTGACCTCACCAGTATAGTGGTCATACAGGTTTTGACCTCACCAATATAGTGGCCATAATAACGTTTTTGACCTCAGCAATATAGTGGCCATAATAAAGGTTTTGACCTCACCAGTATAGTGGTCATAATCAAGGTTTTGACCTCACCAGTATGGTGGTCACAATCAAGGTTTTGACCTCACCAGTATAGTGGTCATAATCAAGGTTTTGACCTCACCAGTATAGTGGTCATAATCAAGGTTTTGACCTCACCAGTATAGTGTTCATAATAAAGGTTTTGACCTCACCAGTATAGTGGTCATAATAAAGGTTTTGACCTCACCAGTATAGTGTTCATAATAAAGGTTTTGACCTCACCAGTATAGTGTTCATAATAAAGGTTTTGACCTCACTAGTATAGTGGTCATACAGGTTTTGACCTCACCAATATAGTGGCCATAATAACGTTTTTGACCTCACCAATATAGTGGCCATAATAAAGGTTTTGACCTCACCAATATAGTGGCCATAATAAAGGTTTTGACCTCACCAGTATAGTGGTCATAATAAAGGTTTTGACCTCACCAGTATGGTGGTCATAATCAAGGTTTTGACCTCACCAGTATAGTGGTCATAATAAAGGTTTTGACCTCACCAGTATAGTGGTCATAATAAATGTTTTGACCTCACCAGTTTAGTGGTCATAATCAATGTTTTGACCTCACCAGTATGGTGGTCATAATCAAGGTGTTGAACTCACCAGTATAGTGGTCATAATCAAGGTTTTGACCTCACCAGTATAGTGGTCATAATAAAGGTTTTGACCTCACCAGTATGGTGGTCATAATCAAGGTTTTGACCTCACCAGTATAGTGGTCATAATAAAGGTTTTGACCTCACCAGTATAGTGGTCATAATAAATGTTTTGACCTCACCAGTATAGTGGTCATAATCAATGTTTTGACCTCACCAGTATGGTGGTCATAATCAAGGTGTTGAACTCACCAGTATAGTGGTCATAATCAAGGTTTTGACCTCACCAGTATAGTGGTCATAATAAAGGTTTTGACCTCACCAGTATAGTGGTCATAAAGGTTTTGACCTCACCAGTATAGTGGTCATAATCAAGGTTTTGACCTCACCAGTATAGTGGTCATAATCAAGGTTTTGACCTCACCAGTATAGTGGTCATAATAAAGGTTTTGACCTCACCAGTATAGTGGTCATAAAGGTTTTCACCTCACCAGTATAGTGGTCATAAAGGTTTTGACCTCACCAGTATGGTGGTCATAAAGGTTTTGACCTCACCAGTATAGTGGTCATAAAGGTTTTGACCTCACTAGTATAGTGGCCATAATAAAGGTTTTGTCCTCACCAGTATAGTGGTCATAATAAAGGGTTTGACCTCACCAGTATAGTGGCCATAATAAAGGTTTTGACCTCACCAGTATAGTGGTCATAATAAAGGTTTTGACCTCACCAGTATAGTGGTCATAAAGGTTTTGACCTCACCAGTATAGTGGTCATAATAAAGGTTTTGACCTCACCAGTATAGTGGTCATAAAGATTTTGACCTCACCAGTATAGTGGTCATAATCAAGGTTTTGACCTCACCAGTATAGTGGTCATAAAGGTTTTGACCTCACCAGTATAGTGGTCATAATAAAGGTTTTGACCTCACCAGTATAGTGGTCATAAAGGTTTTGACCTCACCAGTATAGTGGTCATAATCAAGGTTTTGACCTCACCAGTATAGTGGTCATAATAAAGGTTTTGACCTCACCAGTATAGTGGTCATAAAGGTTTTGACCTCACCAGTATAGTGGTCATAAAGGTTTTGACCTCACCAGTATGGTGGTCATAAAGGTTTTGATCTCACCAGTATAGTGGTCATAATAAAGGTTTTGATCTCACCAATATGATTGTCATAATAAAGGTTTTGACCTCACCAGTATAGTGGTCATAATAAAGGTTTTGATCTCACCAATATGGTGGTCATAATAAAGGTGTTGATCTCACCAGTATGATGGTTACGATAAAGGGTTTGAACTCACCAATATGGTGGTCACAATAAATGGTTTGACCTCACCAATATGGTGGTCATAATAAATGGTTTGACCTCACCAATATGGTGGTCATAATAAAGGGTTTGACCTCACCAATATGGTGGTGACGATGAGGGTCTTGTTGGCCAGTGTTTCCGAGACGTTGATGTCCAGACTGGTGGCGTTCATAGCCAGTGTGTTGTTGGAGTACCAGATACCAATCTGAGAGAGAGAGAGAGAGAGAGAGAGAGAGAGAGAGAGAGGGGGGGGATAATAATTGCAGGATGTGTGTGATTATACAGGAGGTACAGTAAATCATGTGACAGAGTAAAACAAGAAGGAACTAGAATCCAGAGGACAAGCCCAAGGCATTTTGATCAACTATATGAAGATAAACTATATGATCACATACATCTCTCAGATAGCTCTAAATGGCTCTAATAAAGATAGAATTATAATTTTTTTCTAAAGCCCTATATTTCTAGGAGCGTTGTAGATAGATGTCAGCACCCTCACTGTGTTTGAAATGTAGAACGTTAAAGACCTTCACGGTCAGATAGAAAACCATCTAATTACAATACTAGTGCTACATTTCGGAGATCCCCTTGGAGTCTCATATCACAAATGTCGACCCAAAAACAAACATTGATTTTGCTGTTCTATTTAGTCTTTAGTCCTCAGCTGGTGTTATCGTTAAGTACATACTGTCGCTAGCTAATCACAAAGCACTTCCATTTCATAACCAATTCTAATTATAAGGCTAGAATGTCACTGTTATGAAGGATTACTGTCAACACAGAAGCCATTTTGTGTCAAACACTGTTTCTCTATAATCCCAGTGCCCTCTAACCTCTCTGTGACCCCTGCGGTGTTTCTCCAGAATCCTCAGGGTGTAGTTGGTCCTCTGTCCTTTACTGTTGAACTCCACATGGCCTGTCAGACCATCATACTCCACCTGACAGACAGAGACAGAGAGAGATTATTTATGAAGCCAATAAAGCTAATTTGAATTTAATGAATTGAGAGAGAAAGAGAAAAGGTACAAGAGAGAAAGACAGAGAGAGAGAGAGAGAGAGCGACAGCGATACAGAGAGACAAAGAGAGAGAACACTATACTTACACTACACATATCTAGTACACAGTGTGACAGTGCTGACAGAGCTTGATAGAGCTAAGATGAATGGAGTGGTGGTGAAGATGGAACACACCCAGTGGTTTGATAACAGAGACAGATAGGCCTGTACCGAGGAGACAAAGAGAGATGGAGCACAGGCAGCCATGAAGACAGCTTGTCAATGAGCACACAGACAACCAGCCATGTCAAATAACGAAAAATAACAAAGGAGGAGGAGTGCCGGATGGATGGATGGATGGATGGTTCAGACAGACAGACAGACAGACAGACAGACAGACAGACAGGACAGAACCACCAACAACACTGGACCCCAACAGAACGACATGGTGGGCAGGACAGGAGTGTGACCCAACACAACGACATGGGGGCAGGACAGGAGTGTGACCCAACACAACGACATGGGGGCAGGACAGGAGTGTGACCCAACACAAAGACATGGGGGGCAGGACAGGAGTGTGGCCAAACACAACGACATGGTGGGCAGGACAGGAGTGTGGCCCAACAGAACGACATGGGGGGCAGGACAGGAGTGTGGCCCAACACAACGACATGGGGGGCAGGACAGGATTGTGACGGACTGATATGCTGTAGTTGCTGCTGACTTGTTTAACTTCTTGGTGACAGGGTGCAGTATTTTCACGTCTGGATGAAATGCATGCCCAAATTCAACTGCCTGCTACTCATCCCCAGAAGATAAGATATGCATATTATTGGTAGATTTGGATAGAAAACACTCTGAAGTTTCTAAAACTGTTTGAATCATGTCTGTGACTATAACAGAACTTGTTTGCAGGCGAAACCCCGAGGACAAACCATTCAGATTTTTTGGGTTTGAGGTCACTCTCTTTTCAATGTGGTTTCATTGGGAATCCAGATTTATAAGGAACCTTCTTGCAGTTCCTATCGCTTCCACTGGATGTCAACAGTCTTTAGAAATTGGTTGAGGTTATTCCTTTGTGTAATGAAGAAGTACGGCCATCTTGAACGAGGGTCACTTGAAGTGTACTGTTAGATAGAGGCGCGTGACCAGAAAGCATGCTTCAGTTTGTTTTCTTCCTGTATTAAACACAGATCATCCCGTCTTCAATTTTATCGATTATTTACGTAAAAAAATACCTAACGTTGTATTACAAAAGTAGTTTGAAATTTTTGGGCAAAGTTTACAGGTAACTTTTGAGATATTTTGTAGTCACGTTGAGCAAGTTGGAACGAGTGTTTTTCTGGATCAAACGCGCCAAATAAATGGAAATTTTGGATATATATCGACGGAATTAATTGAACAAAAGGACCATTTGGGACATATTGGAGTGCCAACAAAAGAAGCTCGTCAAAGGTAAGGCATTAATTGTATTTTTATTTCTGAGTTTTGTGTCGCGCCTGCAGGGTTGAAATATGGTTTCTCTCTTTGTTTACGGCGGTGCTATCCTCAGATAATAGTAATAGCATCGTTTGCTTTCGCCGAAAAGTCTTTTGAAATCTGACATGTTGGCTGGATTCACAACAAGTGTAGCTTAAATTTGCTATCTTGCATGTGTGATTTAATGAAAGTTTGATTTTTATAGTAATTTATTTGAATTTGGCGCTCTGCATTTTCCCTGGCGTTTTCGCTAGCGTCCCACATATCCCAGAGAGGTTAACAATGTGACTGCCATTGGTATCTAAATGGCAGATATCTTGGTATGAGAAGAAACAACTATCTTCTTTGTCAAATGAAGACTCAAAATGAAAGTGAAGTGTGTGGGTTCTTGTGTGTGTTCATGTGCCTGCGCGCGCGTGCGTGCGTGCGTGTGTGTACTGACCATGCGTAGGTAGTTCATGAGGCTGGTGCCGTGTTGCCAAATCTGAGGAGAGGTGCAGCTGAGAGGTTTGACTCCAATCTCCTGACTCCTGTTGAGCTCCCTCACCGCCCCCACCACAACGTGCACCGCATCAAACATCAACGCTGACGACAACTGGAGGGGGAGAAGGAGGTGCACCGGGGAAAGAGAGGAGAAATGGGCAGGAGGAGAAGAGAGTTGCAGGAGGGAGGAGAAGAGGGGTGGTGGGTAAGAAATTGCAGGAGGGAGGAAGGGGTTACATGGTTCATAACATAGTAATAACTCTATTCAATTTTGGTTTCTGTATTTGGTGATTCAATGAGACAAGCATCCATGTGGACCATTTGATACCTACACACCAGGAACTAACACTTGTTACCATACAATTTCTCAGTTAAAACAAGGTATGCACCAGCTGACACAGGGATGTGTGAATGTAACACTCTGGTAGAACATACCGCAGGCCCGGGGTAGATGAGATCACAGCCCTCCCTCCAGGACAGGTTGAGACTCCTGATGAACTCCAGGTAGAATGGATGGGTGGTGTTGAACATGGAGAACCCTATGATGTTGGACTGGTCATCGACTATGTCATCCAGCCTCAGCAGGGGGAAGTCCTGAGAGAGGGTGAGGAGATGATATGTTGGGTGAGTGACATGTATGAAATCTCAGAAACAGAAACAGAGAGCGAAGCAGAGTATGCGCGTACCCCCTTCGACGCATGGGGAGATAGTAGCTCTGTTTTGTACTGGCAAAACTGTGAATATATGTAGAGGCCAGACAACATAGTTCACATTAAACCTTTAAAATTGATAGATCAATATATCCCCAAGCAGCTGGTCAGTTATACACAACAGCAAACCAATCTGTGAGTAAAACGAAGCTGAGACTCAAACCCAACAAGCCATGCCTTCCCTTAGAGGAAAAGACAAAAAACAACTTGGAGATGCAAATGAGAGCAACGAACAGCTGAAGGATATCCAGTTCTCACCAAAACAAACAACAGTTACAATCTGTAAAAAAAAAGTTGATTCTATCATGTAAGCTATGCATATACAGGGCGGGCGCGTGGATGAAACAATAAAATTGGCCTTCTGGAAACAAAGGCGCAAACTTTAGAAGATGAACTGGATCAGCTACAAAACAGATCGAGACAAAATAATACGAGAATATTGTCCCTACCAGAAGAAAATAAAAAAGCAGACCTTTCCAGCTATGTGATCAAGATGATATTGGAGGAGCCTAGTGTGGATGTTTTACCGGAGGATCTGGAGCGAAGACATCGGATCAGCGTGAAGCAGAAGAATGCTAAATACCCTCACTTGGCAATCTTTAATATCAGACCAAATTCAACATTCTGAGGGCACAGGATTATAAAGAAATCAAGGTCCACGGCCAGTCCATTTGATTCGTCCAGGACCTGTCTTCTAGACTGAGAAACAAACGCAAGCAATTCATTCCGATCAGATAGTCACCGGAGGAAAAATGAATCAAGTCTCAACTCTGATTCCCGGCAGTACTGTAGGTATGGAAGGGAACTCAGAGAATGGAGTTCACAAGCGCTGATGAAGCCCTGAACAGGCTGCAAGAAACACTTTCAGGTGAAAGAGAGACCAGTGCCCTGAAGAGAAGCAGAAGCGGAAAAAAACAGATAAGCACACTAGGTTACAAACAGGGATCGTAAATTGAGACAATATTCCTTCCCCCTCCCGCCAATACAATCTAGACTCTATTGTCCCCAATTAACTGTTCTTCTCTAGGAAGTAACAATTGAATTAGCCAATGCCAATGAGATACATGAACACTGAAAATACAATATAAAAGAGGAAATATAGCATGTAAGTCAACAATTGTAAATAATTGTTCTATCGATGTGTGTTTGTGTGGGCAAGAGGGTGTGAGTGGGTGTATGTGTGGGTATGTGTCTGTGCATATGAATGGGAGAGTGAAGGAGGGTGAATATGAATATGTATAGGAGGGCGGGAGAACATGGGTGTGCGGAGGCATGGGTATAGGTTGTGTGTGAATGAAGGAGAATGGATGAGTAGTTACAGTACATGTATAGAGGGGTGTAAATGTGTTTGAGAAAAAGCAGGAGACAGAGGTTGGGATAAACTTGGCTAGGTTGGGTAAGGGAGGACAAGGAGGGGAGGTGGGGACAAGCTTGGCTTGTGGGGGCAAGGAGGAGCAAAGATGGGAGGTGGGGATAAGCTTGGCTTGGGTGTGGTAAAGGGGTGAGAACAGGGAGGGGGAGGTGGAGAGGGATTAATTTGGTTTGGGAGAGAGAAGGAAGGACATAATTATAATAAAATGTAATTGTATTTATTTTTTTATGACTTGTAAACTTGTTGTAAAATTGTACAACGTAACCATTTGGTTACTAGTCCAACGCTCTAACCACTAGGCTACCCTGCCTTACATTTAATTTATAAGGTAATACAAACCAACCACAGTACTTAAGTGGCAGTCTTTCTTCAAACGTATGTACAATGTATTATCCACAGTTTTTTTGGTACATTAGGACAGGTGTCAGAGCTAAAAAGCCCTAAAAAGCATAGAGCCATAGAGCCTCAAGTACTTTGCTTCATGTTTTTTTGTGTGTTTTGTTAAATATCTGCTCAGCCCACACACTCTATATATGTAATGTATACAATAACTATGTACTGTATTTATACTAGGATCCTTCCATTCTATGGAATGCCTACCGCCCTCATATGTCATGTCTGCTAAAATGTTTTACTTGGTTCTTCAATGATAGACAAAACAGGGTTAACTTTGATTCTATACATGGCCAACAAAATCCAACTTATCACAGTAAAAGCATATGGTTCTCGAACACTTAAGATTGTCAGCAGATGTGGTTTTCTTGCAGAGTAAAACATGTTTAAAGGAGAAATTGAACATTTAAAGAAGAGCTGAGTTGGAGAGGCCTATGCTGCCATGTACTGTAGTAACCTTAGAGATGTAGGCATCCTGATAAATAAGAACACATAATTTTCCCTTGTACCTTACATGGTGAAAAATACACATTGATTTCATTGTACTGTATATCCCACCATAGGAAAATCTGGTGTTTTCTTTATAGAATTTAAGCAATATTAGATCAAATCCAGAAAGGAACTATTATTTTAGCAGCTGACTTAATAAATAATGCATTCGATAAGATTGACAGACTTAGTAATACAAAAGGCAAATTTAAATGTAATCTCTACAAATAATACATTGTCTGATGAACTTGCTTTAGAAATGGGCACAAAACAGGGATATCCCCTCTCCCCCCTCCTGTTTGCACTGGCAATTGAACCACTTGCAGAAATAATTTGACAGGACCCAAACGTAACAGATATCAGTATTGGTAAACATGAATATAAACTAAACGTATTTGCAGATGATCTCCTGATATACGTGACAAATATTGAAAACTCAATGCCACCTTTGCTAAGAATATTTTAAAAAACACTCAAAAATCTCAGTATTTAAAATTTACATGGAAAAAAGGGAAATAATGTCAAATGATTTTTCTTTTTTTTAATAACTCACCATCTACAGCAATCCTTTAAGTGGACCATAAAATGTATACTTACGTTGCTTAATAAGTGACAATATACAACAAATATATAAAGATCATTTCATTCCATTATTCAACAATATGAAAGCAAATCTAATTCAATAGAATAATTATCACATACATCTTACAGGCAAAATAAACCTCTAGAATGGCATGGCCCCCAAAGTTTTATATTTATTTTTGGTAATACCAATTACCCACTGAAGATTTGCTGTTACCAAGTCACTGACGGTTTCCATGCCGTATACTCAGTCATAATAGACTTTATATGGGCTAATAAAAGTCATAGAATAAAAAGGAACGTTTTACGTCTTCTTAAGCCTGAGGGTGGTTATAATATTCCAGACTTGGAATTGTATCAAATCACTACCAAAGGATTTGACTTGCAACATATAGTTGAATGCACTAAAGCAGAACAATGGGTACATATTGAAGAGGCACATGCTCCTCCCCAGAATCGTTTTACTTGTCTATGTTCAAAGGATAAAGGTAAGAACATTAACAACGTCACAGTTAAGAACACTATAACAATATGGAATAATTGTTGTAATAATAATATAATAATATAATAATATAATAATATAATAATTATAATATATGTAACATATTCTACAAGAACCTAAATCACTCCCTAAAAACACAACCTTATGGAACAATCCTTGGATAGCTATTCAGAATTCACCAATAACTTGGTCCACAAGGACAACTAAAGGCATTGGAAACCATAAATGACTTGGTAACAGGAAATACATTTATTTCCATGACAGAATGAAAAAGTAGTTTTGGACTGACCGAATGTAGATAGTGTCAAATACATGGAACTTGAAAGTTACATATCATGAAATTTCCATTAGAAATCTTTTGGACATCAGAGCAAACTAATAAAACTACAGTTAACGAACAGTTACCATTAATCCAGTTTAATCTAACGTATAGATTCTATTATACAAAATTAATGTGGAAAACTAACAATGATTCAATAATCCATGCTTTCTGGGAATGCTATCAAGTCCAAAAGTTACAGGTGGAGATAGAAAATTGGCTGTCATAAGTATTACAATATAAACTTTTAAGCCTTCTGTCTGCATACTGTATTTAGGTCTCCCGAGTGGCGCAGCGGTTCAAGGCACTGACCGAGAAAAACTAATTGGTACAATTTAAGGCCATGTGACCAACAATAATACAGGCACTAGGGATGGAGGTGTGGCCAGGCACAAGGGATGGAGGTGTGGCCAGGCACTAGGGATGGAGGTGTGGCCAGGCACTAGGGATAGAGGTGTGGCCAGGCACTAGGGATGGAGGTGTAGCCAGGCACTAGGGATGGAGGTGTGGCCAGGCACTAGGGATGGAGTTTTGGCCAGGCACTAGGGATGGAGGTGTGGCCAGGCACTAGGGATGGAGGTGTGGCCAGGCACAAGGGATGGAGGTGTGGCCAGGCACTAGAGATGAAGGTGTGGCCAGGCACAAGGGATGGAGGTGTGGCCAGGCACTAGGGATGGAGGTGTGGCCAGGCACTAGGGATGGAGGTGTAGCCAGGCACTAGGGATGGAGGTGTGGCCAGGCACTAGGGATGGAGTTTTGGCCAGGCACTAGGGATGGAGGTGTGGCCAGGCACTAGGGATGGAGGTGTGGCCAGGCACTAGGGATGAAGGTGTGGCCAGGCACTAGGGATGGAGGTGTGGCCAGGCACTAGGGATGGAGGTGTGGCCAGGCACGAGGGATGGAGGTGTGGCCAGGCACTAGGGATAGAGGTGTGGCCAGGCACTAGGGATGGAGGTGTGGCCAGGCACTAGGGATGGAGGTGTGGCCAGGCACTAGGGATGGAGGTGTAGCCAGGCATTAGGGCTGGAGGTGTGGCCAGGCACAAGGGATGGAGGTGTGGCCAGGCACTAGGGATGGAGGTGTGGCCAGGCACTAGGGATGGAGGTGTAGCCAGGCACTAGGGATGGAGGTGTGGCCAGGCACTAGGGATGGAGTTTTGGCCAGGCACTAGGGATGGAGGTGTGGCCAGGCACTAGGGATGGAGGTGTGGCCAGGCACTAGGGATGAAGGTGTGGCCAGGCACTAGGGATGGAGGTGTGGCCAGGCACTAGGGATGGAGGTGTGGCCAGGCACGAGGGATGGAGGTGTGGCCAGGCACTAGGGATAGAGGTGTGGCCAGGCACTAGGGATGGAGGTGTGGCCAGGCACTAGGGATGGAGGTGTGGCCAGGCACTAGGGATGGAGGTGTAGCCAGGCATTAGGGCTGGAGGTGTGGCCAGGCACAAGGGATGGAGGTGTGGCCAGGCACTAGGGATCGAGGTGTGGCCAGGCACTAGGGATGGAGGTGTGGCCAGGCACTAGGGATGGAGGTGTGGCCAGGCACTAGGGATGGAGGTGTGGCCAGGCACAAGGGATGGAGGTGTGGCCAGGCACTAGGGATGGAGGTGTGGCCAGGCACTAGGGATGGAGGTGTGGCCAGGCACTAGGGATGGAGGTGTGGCCAGGCACTAGGGATGGAGGTGTGGTCAGGCACAAGGGATGGAGGTGTGGCCAGGCACTAGGGATGGAGGTGTGGCCAGGCACTAGGGATGAAGGTGTGGCCAGGCACTAGGGATGGAGGTGTAGCCAGGCACTAGGGATGGAGGTGTGGCCAGGCACTAGGGATGGAGTTTTGGCCAGGCACTAGGGATGGAGGTGTGGCCAGGCACTAGGGATGGAGGTGTGGTCAGGCACTAGGGATGGAGGTGTGGTCAGGCACTAGGGATGGAGGTGTGGCCAGGCACTAGGGATGGAGGTGTGGCCAGGCACTAGGGATGGAGGTGCGGCCAGGCACAAGGGATGGAGGTGTGGCGAGGCACTAAGGATGGAGGTGTGGTCAGGCACAAGGGATGGAGGTGTGGTCAGGCACAAGGGATGGAGGTGTGGCCAGGCACTAGGGATGGAGGTGTGGCCAGGCACTAGGGATCGAGGTGTGGCCAGGCACTAGGGATGGAGGTGTGGTCAGGCACTAGGGATGGAGGTGTGGCCAGGCACTAGGGATGGAGGTGTGGTCAGGCACTAGGGATGGAGGTGTGGCCAGGCACTAGGGATGGAGGTGTGGTCAGGCACAAGGGATAGAGGTGTGAGCATGTAGGACTGGGCAGAGGAGATGGAGTTGTTTTTTGTGTGCGTCTGTAACTTGTTTGTTTGTGCATGTTTATATGGTGTGAAATAAATGTAAAAAATAAAAAATACATTTGAGAACATAACATTTGAAATGTCTTCAGGGTAAATCCATTTGAATTCAATCCATTTTTGACAGCAGCCTTTTTGATTTGATTTCCATACATATTTGCCCATGTAGTGCTTAGAATGTGACTTTTTGGACCTGAATGCCAAAACATTCAAGAGATAAAGGTACTCAAAGTTTACCCATTTTGCATACCCCACCATCCCATGAGACATTTTCATCACTGGAAAAGATAAATGGTTGAGATTTACATCACTTTTAATTTCTGAAGATATGTTACCTTTAACCTCAATTATATCAAAAAATATTTAAACTGCTATTTTTTAATACACTATATATATATTTCAGCCACACCCATTGCTGACAGGTGTATAAAATCGGGCACACGGCCATGCAATCTCCATAGACAAACATTGGCAGCAGAACGGCCTTGCTGAAGAGCTCAGTGACTTTCAACGTGGTACCTTCCCAACAACTCAGTTTGTTCAATTTCTTCCCCGGATTTCATGGTTCGGGCTAGGTCTCGTATTTCCAGCAAAGGGAAATCTTAACGCTACAGCATTCAATGACATTCTAGACACTTCTATGCATCCAACTTTGTTGCAACAGTTTGGGGAAGGCCCTTTCCTGTTTCAGCATGACATTGCCTCTGTGCACAAAGTGAGGTCCATACAGAAATGGTTTGTCGAGATCGGTGTGGAAGAACTTGACTGGCCTGCACAGAGCCCTGACCTCAACTCCATCAAACACCTTTGGGATGAATTGGAACGCCAACAGCGAGCCAGGCCTAATCGCCCAACATCAGTGCCCGATTTCACTAATGCTCTTGTGGCTGAATGGAAGCAAGTCCCCGCAGCAATGTTCCAACATCTAGTGGAAAGCCTTCCCAGAAGAGTGGAGACTGTTATAGCAGCAAAGGGGGGACCAACTGCATATTAATGCCCATGATTTTGGAATGAGAAGTTCAGGGAGCAGGTGTCCACATACTTTTGGTCATGTAGTGTATTTCTCTCTGTGTGTTGTAATGTGTTTCTCCCAGGTGGCACGCCCCTGGCCCCGTCCCTCACACATACCCAGGGACAAAGAAAGGGAGTGGGAAGGAGGCGGAAGGAAGGACACGGAGGAGAGGAAAGGTAGAAAGATGGCAGGAATGCTAAGAGGCGTTGTTGCGTTCTTACCATGGTGGTGAGGATGTACTTGTAAAACGCTGATGTCATCCCCAACTCTGACGCCTGTGGAGAGAGAGAGAGAAGCGAAGGAGGGAGGGGAGACAGAGAGAAGGAGAGTGAGATAGAAAGTAAGAGAGAAGAGGGGGGAAGATATATGTGGTAGTGGTAGGAGACAGAGTGAGGGTGAGAAGGACAGAAGCAGAGAGAGAGAGAGAGAGAGAGAGAGATGACGAGAGAGAGAGGGGGATGGAAAGAGAGCTTACCACAACCACAGTGTTAAATTGTCAAACTTACACAATAAAGCTTAAGGCAGAGAGTAGACAGAGCAGAGAGAGCAGAGAAGCAGAGAGCAGTGGTAATGCATGTACTGACAGACAGACAGACACAGTTCTATATAAAGGCCAATCTCTGAGTCACTCCTGTGCTCTGACTGCTGTTGCTACAGGCTGTACAACATAAATCATCATAAGACCTATGGACCCATTATCACCACTGAATATGGATTACCACATGTCAAATAGACAAGCTGTTAGTACGATTTCAGCTGCTTAAGATAATTGAACCATTGTTGCTCTCTAAATCAGTCAATAGGTACAACTTCTCAGCCTGATCTCAGATCTGTTTGTGCTCTACATGCGACAACTCGTGTAGCTATTCTATAAAAGCCTTTGAGGCATGACCCCTGACCTTTTTGAGGATGAGGTAGGAGATGGAGGCGTTGGCGTCGATGATGATGGTGGCCACCTTGTCGTCTCGTATCTCCTTTAGCAGAGGGGTGGGATCCAGGCTGTCATCCAGCATCCTGATTGACAGCGTCTCCCTGGAGATCAGGAAGCGCCGCACTAGCTCCTCCAATCGCAGAAGGCCTGAGGGGCGGTGCCGGGTGAGAGCCGGAGAGAAGGGGAAGAGAAGGGATAGAATAACAGAGACATTTTGAGACTTTATTTAACATCCACAAACAAACATGGGATGTTGGAGATTGGCATTGTAAAATGCATAGAAAGTGTGCTATACTGGTAGTTCTAACAAGAGATCCTATAAATCAGGTTCTGGGGAGATTCAATAATTATATCGTGCTAACCCACCATTGTGGCATTGACATAGAATATCTAGAATTTGACATTGTTGCCTATTGCATGCATATTGTACAGCACTGTGAAATGTATCCTATTCTGAGAGAGACGATGTGGTTGAAAGCAATTGAAAAAAACTGACCCACCAATCCACTATGGACGGCCTGGTAATTACTTAGCCACGTACATAGCAACAAGACCCACTAGGGACAAGCCAAACAGAAAGCTAAATGAACGTCTACTTCTTTCTCTCCCATTGGCATTCACAATATCAAATGTTTCCGGTGACGACATGATGCATCAACACATGATGCTTCGTTCCTCAAAGCATTCTGTATTGCATATATACAGTACTTTAGGTAGTCCCTGGGCCAAACACTATGGAAAGGTCCTTGGGGTTTAGAATATAAATTCTAATTCCCATTCTAATTCTATATTCTCTAGTAAAACGCTGCTAGATGAGTAAATAAAAGGAGCTACCAGCGTCTGGGGAGCTTCACAGGGAGCCAGAGGGGAGAGAGAGAAGGGAGGGAGGGACAGGAGGGAGGGAGGGAGGGAGGGAGGGAGGGAGGGAGGGAGGGAGGGAGGGAGGGAGGGAGGGAGGGACAGGAGCCTCCCAGAGAGCAGGCCTGTAAGCAGTGTGGTAATCACTGAACCAGGCCAAAAACGTTAATTAGTTTGAAGGAGGAGAAAAATCAATACTCTCTCTCTAGCTTCCTCTCTCTCTTTATCACACTTTCTCACTAACCTAACCTCTCCTTCTGTCTCTCTCTCTAACTGCTCTCTCTCTTTCACTAACCTCTCCATCTTTTGCTCTAGCTCTTTTGTATCTCTCTCTCTCTCTTTCTTTTCCTATCCTGGTCACTCTCCCCTTTGCTCTCCATCTCCTTTCTCATCATCTCTCCCCTGTCCCTCCATTCCTCTCTCCAGCTCTTGCTTCCTCTCTCTCGATCCCTTTTTACCACCTCCCTCTCTCCTCTCCTTCCTCTGACCTCATCCATCTCATAAAAACTGCATAATGGCACTAGATTAATAGCTGGACGTGACCCATACATAACTAGAGAAGGAAACCTCCCCAAAAACATTTCAGTGAAAAAAAAGAAGGAAAATGCCTGGAAATCAACATAAAACATCTTTGTCCATGCAGCAACCGAATGGACACTATAAGAATAAAAAAATAAACCATATTGGTCTCCTTGCTTTACTCATCACTACATCTGATATGTGATGGACGGCGGCCCTATCTCTCACACACACACATAACGTCCACTTATCCTGAAAGCCATTCGACGGAAGTAGATGGCAAAATATGAAAACCTGTTGGTTGTAACCATGGTGTGTTAATCGTCTATCTCTCTGCAGCATACTGACTGTATGTACGTGTGTGTGGAGGGAGTCAGGCAGTCAGCCTGTTGAGTATCAGTTAGCACCTTTTCTGCAGCCATGGCAACCAGCAGCTCGGCACGGCGATAGCTCCCACAGCCAAGTGGGTCAGAGAGTCTGTGGGTAACGGTAACCTTGACAAGATCACTTCCCAGACAAATATAGAGCCTCATCTGCACCGGCAATCACTATATCACCATGACTATCGTACCTGTTGCTTTAAAAACCTCTTCCAAATAGAAAAGCTTTTTGTAAACACATCAAAAAGACACAAGTCTCACATCTCACATCAGCAAATGGAAGGAAGGAAGTAGGCCTGTGTATCACATCAAAATCACTGATCATATCGGTGTGCAATTTCAAAGGGTCTCATGTTCAAAGTGGCAAGTCTATGAAGAGGAGAGGAGCTCTTCATTTTATGAGACTGAAACAGAATTACAGCTCTTTGGAGCTGTGCATCTATCATTAAATCAATAGTCTGATAGCTCTAACAATTGTAAGTTGCTCTCAGTCTTTATACTGTATCAGGAGCCTGACAGGTGGTTGACTGTCTGGCCAAGTGCTGGAGGATGAGTAAGAGGTAGATACTGTTGGAGTGTGAATTGTATGGACCACGAGTTGTGTTGTTTGCATGTACAGTTTAGTGAACTTTAAGAGCAGCCTGTTAGAACAGGAGGGGACAGTCATAATCGCCCAGACAGTGTGAACGTGCCAAGATGCCGTGAGCTCGCACAGGGAGTGTGAGTTGCACGAACACGCACACGCACACACACACACACACACACACACACACACACACACACACACACACACACACACACACACACACACACACACACACACACACACACACACACACACACACAAAGGCACACACACAGCGCCTCCTGAGTGGCGCAGTGGTCCAAGGCAGTGCTAAGGCAGTGCTAGAGGCAGTGCTGTGGACGTCTCCACAGGTCCGGGTTCAATCCCGGACTGTGTCGCGACAGGAAAACCCATGAGGCTGCTCTACAATTGGCCCAGCGTCATCCGGATTAGGGGAGGGTTTGGTCGGCTGGGATGTCCTTGTCCCATCGTGCTCTAGCCCGGCGTCCAGGGTGCATGAAGGCTGACTTCGGTCGACAGCTGTATGGTGTTTCCTCCGACACATTGGTGCGGCTGGCTTCCAGGTTAAGGGAGCAGTGTGTCAAGAAGCAGTGCGGCTTGGCGGGATCATGTTTCGGAAGGACACATGGCTCTCGACCTTCGCCTCTCCAGAGTCCATATGGGAGTTGCAGCGATGGGACAAGACTGTAACTACCAAATGGGGAGAAATAGCAGTAAAACTTTTATAAAAAAAACAACATAATAATTAAAATAAACACACAATTACAACTACATGCGTGTGCACACAGTACTCACACTCGGCCTTGGAGCAGACCAGGCTGGCTGAGGGGTAGCTGAAGGATCGCAGGATGGCTGCCACGGCCAGGCTCATGTCCTCGTTGCTAGGGTACAGACTGACCGAGGCAAAACGTAGGTAGGGCAACCTGGGAGTCTCCTCTGGACCTATCTTTACATGAGGGATCTGGAGAGGAGAGAGGAAAGGAAAGTAGAAGAGGAGGAGGAGGAGAGGAGAGGAGAGGGGAGGGAAGGAGAGTATAAAGGAATTAGCGAGAGAAAGGAAGGAAGAGCAGAGAAGGCAAAGATATCAAAGAACCAGTATAGAAAACATTAAGGAGCGAGAGAGAGATAGAAAGATGGTGGGAGGAAACAGAAATGAGGAGAGGAGGAGAACAGAGTGAGACGGTATAAAAGGCCAAAGGGATTAAAGAGAAAACAGATGGAAGAAGTGGTTGATGGTTAATTACATGAGGAGAGATTCAGGGGAGACTCAATCTCCTGACACTGTAACGATGAACAAGAAGGGTGTGTGAGAGAGAGCGAGAGAGAGAGAGAGAGATGCATGTGTGTGCCACTCACCTCCTTCTCTCCGCATATATGACTGACAGTCGAGCCAGAAGCAGGGCTGTTGGCAGGGCCTATCACAGACACCACTCCTTTAGGTAGAATCTGGCACACTGAGAGGGAGACAGAGGGACAGAAGTCAACCAGGTGCACTTCTCTTAAAATAAATCACTTTAGTCTGGGTGCTCTGTTAGTCTGGGTGCTCTGTTAGTCCAGGTGCTCTGTTAGTCTAGGTGCTCTGTTAGTCTGGGTGCTCTGTTAGTCCGGGTGCTCTGTTAGTCCGGGTGCTCTGTTAGTCCGGGTGCCCTGTTAGTCTGGGTGCTCTGTTAGTCTGGGTGCTCTGTTAGTCTGGGTGCTCTGTTAGTCTGGATGCTCTGTTAGTCTGGGTGCTCTGTTAGTCTGGGTGCTCTGTTAGTCTGGGTGCTCTGTTAGTCTGGGTGCTCTGTTAGTGTTAGTCTGGGTGCTCTGTTAGTCTGGGTGCTCTGTTAGTCTGGGTGCTCTGTTAGTCTGGGTGCTCTGTTAGTCTGGGTGCTCTGTTAGTGTTAGTCTGGGTGCTCTGTTAGTCTGGGTGCTCTGTTAGTCTGGGTGCTCTGTTAGTCTGGGTGCTCTGTTAGTGTTAGTCTGGGTGCTCTGTTAGTCTGGGTGCTCTGTTAGTCTGGGTGCTCTGTTAGTCTGGGTGCTCTGTTAGTGTTAGTCTGGGTGCTCTGTTAGTCTGGGTGCTCTGTTAGTCTGGGTGCTCTGTTAGTCTGGGTGCTCTGTTAGTGTTAGTCTGGGTGCTCTGTTAATCTGGGTGCTCTGTTAGTCTGGGTGCTCTGTTAATCTGGGTGCTCTGTTAGTCTGGGTGCTCTGTTAGTGTTAGTCTGGGTGCTCTGTTAGTCTGGGTGCTCTGTTAGTCTGGGTGCTCTGTTAGTGTTAGTCTGGGTGCTCTGTTAATCTGGGTGCTCTGTTAGTCTGGGTGCTCTGTTAATCTGGGTGCTCTGTTAGTCTGGGTGCTCTGTTAGTGTTAGTCTAGGTAATCTGTTAGTCTGGGTGCTCTGTTAGTCTGGGTGCTCTGTTAGTGTTAGTCTGGGTGCTCTGTTAGTCTGGGTGCTCTGTTAGTCTGGGTGCTCTGTTAGTGTTAGTCTGGGTGCTCTGTTAGTCTAGTTGCTCTGTTAGTGTTAGTCTGGGTGCTGTGTTAGTCTGGGTGCTCTGTTAGTCTGGGTGCTCTGTTAGTCTGGTGGGAATGTATTTCTATCTTTTTGTCTGTTGCTATAAATGTTGAAGTGCAGTCTATTGTTTCTAATGCTTGTGGACCTCAGAACTCTTACTCACTCCTTGTTTTCTTGTTTAGAAAAGTGTTTAACACTCTGGCTTGGTTCCATTATGCCACCTTCCCTTCACGGGCAGAGGGAAGGGAGTGAGTTTGTAGAGTGGAACCTAGCCATTGCCTACACCTTAAAATGATCTATTTTCCTTTGTGACTACTGATGGGGAAAGGTTGGAAACATAGCAGCAAGGTGGAAACTCAATCTTGCCTACTGTTAGGGCGTGTTCAGTCTGTCAGTCAGTCTGTAAGTCGGTCTGTTCTGTCTCATAGTTAACATATTGCTCAATGATCAGCTCCTGTTACTGATCAATGCCACTGACATACTGATTAAGGCCAACATGTCTTCCTGCCACACTGCACTGTGTCACAGTAACCATGGTTGTTGAACCTAGACAGTAACAGGGACACGAGAGTCAATGATTGACAGGGGGCAATAATCGCACACATCATGGGGCTACAGTAAGTACAGTGGCTTGCGAAAGTATTCACCCCCTTGGAATTTTTCTATTTTGTTGCCTTACAACCTGAAATTAAAATGGATTGTTTGGGGGATTGTATCATTTGACTCACACAACATGCCTACCACTTTGAAGATGCAAAATATCTTTCATTGTAAAACAAACAAGAAATAAGACACACAAAAAACAGAAAACTTAAGAGTGCATAACTATTCATCCCCTGAAGGAGCTTTGCAGCTCCTTCAGGGTTATCTTTGGTCTCTTTGTTGCCTCTCTAATTAATTCCCTCCTTGCCTGGTCTGTGAGTTTTGGTGGGCTGCCCTCTCTTGGCAGGTTTGTTGTGGTGCCATATTCTTTCAATTTTTTAATAATGGATTTAATGGTGCTCCGTGGGATGTTTAAAGTTTCTGATATTTATTTTCGAATCCAACCCTGATCTGTACTTCTCCACAACTTTGTCCAAATCAAATCAAATCAAATCCAATTTTATTTGTCACATACACATGGTTAGCAGATGTTAGTGCGAGTGTAGCGAAATGCTTGTGCTTCTAGTTCCGACAATGCAGTAATAACAAGTAATCTAACTAACAATTCCAAAACTACTGTCTTGTACACAGTGTAAGGGGATAAAGAATATGTACATAAGGATATATGAATGAGTGATGGTACAGAGCAGCATAGGCAAGATACAGTAGATGGTATCGAGTACAGTATGTACAAATGAGATGAGTATGTAAACAAAGTGGCATAGTATAGTATAAAGTGGCTAGTGATACATGTATTACATAAGGATACCGTCGATGATATAGAGTACAGTATATACGTATGCATATGAGATGAATAATGTAGGGTAAGTAACATTTATATAAGGTAGCATTGTTTAAAGTGGCTAGTGATATATTTACGTCATTTCCCATCAATTCCCATTATTAAAGTGGCTGGAGTTGAGTCAGTGTCAGTGTGTTGGCAGCAGCCACTCAGTGTTAGTGGTGGCTGTTTAACAGTCTGATGGCCTTGAGATAGAAGCTGTTTTTCAGTCTCTCGGTCCCAGCTTTGATGCACCTGTACTGACCTCGCCTTCTGGATGATAGCGGGGTGAACAGGCAGTGGCTCGGGTGGTTGATGTCCTTGATGATCTTTATGGCCTTCCTGTGACATCGGGTGGTGTAGGTGTCCTGGAGGGCAGGTAGTTTGCCCCCGGTGATGCGTTGTGCAGACCTCACTACCCTCTGGAGAGCCTTACGGTTGTGGGCGGTGCAGTTGCCATACCAGGCGGTAATACAGCCCGCCAGGATGCTCTCGATTGTGCATCTGTAGAAGTTTGTGAGTGCTTTTGGTGACAAGCCGAATTTCTTCAGCCTCCTGAGGTTGAAGAGGCGCTGCTGCGCCTTCTTCACGATGCTGTCTGTGTGAGTGGACCAATTCAGTTTGTCTGTGATGTGTATGCCGAGGAACTTAAAACTTGCTACCCTCTCCACTACTGTTCCATCGATGTGGATAGGGGGGTGTTCCCTCTGCTGTTTCCTGAAGTCCACAATCATCTCCTTAGTTTTGTTGACGTTGAGTGTGAGGTTATTTTCCTGACACCACACTCCGAGGGCCCTCACCTCCTCCCTGTAGGCCGTCTCATCGTTGTTGGTAATCAAGCCTACCACTGTTGTGTCGTCCGCAAACTTGATGATTGAGTTGGAGGCGTGCGTGGCCACGCAGTCGTGGGTGAACAGGGAGTACAGGAGAGGGCTCAGAACGCACCCTTGTGGGGCCCCAGTGTTGAGGATCAGCGGGGAGGAGATGTTGTTGCCTACCCTCACCACCTGGGGGCGGCCCGTCAGGAAGTCCAGTACCCAGTTGCACAGGGCGGGGTCGAGACCCAGGGTCTCGAGCTTGATGACGAGCTTGGAGGGTACTATGGTGTTGAATGCCGAGCTGTAGTCGATGAACAGCATTCTCACATAGGTATTCCTCTTGTCCAGATGGGTTAGGGCAGTGTGCAGTGTGGTTGAGATTGCATCGTCTGTGGACCTATTTGGGCGGTAAGCAAATTGGAGTGGGTCTAGGGTGTCAGGTAGGGTGGAGGTGATATGGTCCTTGACTAGTCTCTCAAAGCACTTCATGATGACGGATGTGAGTGCTACGGGGCGGTAGTCGTTTAGCTCAGTTACCTTAGCTTTCTTGGGAACAGGAACAATGGTGGCCCTCTTGAAGCATGTGGGAACAGCAGACTGGTATAGGGATTGATTGAATATGTCCGTAAACACACCGGCCAGCTGGTCTGCGCATGCTCTGAGGGCGCGGCTGGGGATGCCGTCTGGGCCTGCAGCCTTGCGAGGGTTAACACGTTTAAATGTCTTACTCACCTCGGCTGCAGTGAAGGAGAGACCGCATGTTTTCGTTGCAGGCCGTGTCAGTGGCACTGTATTGTCCTCAAAGCGGGCAAAAAAGTGATTTAGTCTGCCTGGGAGCAAGACATCCTGGTCCGTGACTGGGCTGGATTTCTTCCTGTAGTCCGTGATTGACTGTAGACCCTGCCACATGCCTCTTGTGTCTGAGCCGTTGAATTGAGATTCTACTTTGTCTCTGTACTGGCGCTTAGCTTGTTTGATAGCCTTGCGGAGGGAATTGCTGCACTGTTTGTATTCGGTCATGTTACCTGACACCTTGCCCTGATTAAAAGCAGTGGTTCGCGCTTTCAGTTTCACACGAATGCTGCCATCAATCCACGGTTTCTGGTTAGGGAATGTTTTGTTTGGCGCGCTCCTTGGTCTTCATGGTGTTGCATCAGCTCATCAGCTGGTCAGCTCAGCTATCACCATTGAGACCGTGTCTGTGCCTCGACCTAGGTTGGGCAAAACTAAACATGGCGGTGTTCACCTTAGCAATCTCACTAGGATAAAGACCACCTCCATTCCTGTCATTATTGAAAGAGATCATGATACCTCACATCTCAAAATAGGGCTACTTAATGTTAGATCCCTTACTTCAAAGGCAATTAGAGTCAATGAACTAATCACTGATCATAATCTTGATGTGATTGGCCTGACTGAAACATGGCTTAAGCCTGATGAATTTACTGTGTTAAATGAGGCCTCACCTCCTGGCTACACTAGTGACCATATCCCCCGTGCATCCCGCAAAGGCGGAGGTGTTGCTAACATTTACGATAGCAAATTTCAATTTACAAAAAAAAAAAATGACGTTTTCGTCTTTTGAGCTTCTAGTCATGAAATCTATGCAGCCTACTCAATCACTTTTTATAGCTACTGTTTACAGGCCTCCTGGGCCATATACAGCGTTCCTCACTGAGTTCCCTGAATTCCTATCGGACCTTGTAGTCATAGCGGATAATATTCTAATCTTTGGTGACTTTAATATTCACATGGAAAAGTCCACAGACCCACTCCAAAAGGCTTTCGGAGCCATCATCGACTCAGTGGGTTTTGTCCAACATGTCTCTGGACCCACTCACTGTCACAGTCATACGCTGGACCTAGTTTTGTCCCATGGAATAAATGTTGTGGATCTTAATGTTTTTCCTCATAATCCTGGACTATCGGACCACCATTTTATTAAGTTTGCAATTGCAACAAATAATCTGCTCAGACCCCAACCAAGGATCATCAAAAGTCGTGCTATAAATTCACAGACAACACAAAGATTCCTTGATGTCCTTCCAGATTCCCTCTGTCTACCCAAGGACGCCAGAGGACAAAAATCAGTTAACCACCTAACTGAGGAACTCAATTTAACCTTGCGCAATACCCTAGATGCAGTTGCACCCCTAAAAACTAAAAACATTTCTCATAAGAAACTAGCTCCCTGGTACACAGAAAATACCCGAGCTCTGAAGCAAGCTTCCAGAAAATTGAAACGGAAATGGCGCCACACCAAACTGGAAGTCTTCCGACTAGCTTGGAAAGACAGTACTGTGCAGTACCGAAGAGCCCTTACTGCTGCTCGATCATCCTATTTTTCTAACTTAATTGAGGAAAATAAGAACAATCCGAAATTCCTTTTTTGATACTGTCGCAAAGCTAACTAAAAAGCAGCATTGCCCAAGAGAGGATGACTTTCACTTTAGCAGTGACAAATTCATGAACTTCTTTGAGGAAAAGATTATGATTATTAGAAAGCAAATTACGGACTCCTCCTTAAATCTGCGCATTCCTTCAAAGCTCAGTTGTCCTGAGTCTGCACAACTCTGCCAGGACCTAGGATCAAGAGAGACGCTCAAGTGTTTTAGTACTATATCTCTTGACACAATGATGAAAATAATCATGGCCTCTAAACCTTCAAGCTGCATACTGGACCCTATTCCAACTAAACTACTGAAAGAGCTGCTTCCTGTGCTTGGCCCTCCTATGTTGAACATAATAAACGGCTCTCTATCCACCGGATGTGTACCAAACTCACTAAAAGTGGCAGTAATAAAGCCTCTCTTGAAAAAGCCAAACCTTGACCCAGAAAATATAAAAAACTATCGGCCTATATCGAATCTTTCATTCCTCTCAAAAATTTTAGAAAAGGCTGTTGCGCAACAACTCACTGCCTTCCTGAAGACAAACAATGTATACGAAATGCTTCAGTCTGGTTTTAGACCCAATCATAGCACTGAGACGGCACTTGTGAAGGTGGTAAATGACATTTTAATGGCATCGGACCGAGGCTCTGCATCTGTCCTCGTGCTCCTAGACCTTAGTGCTGCTTTTGATACCATCGATCACCACATTCTTTTGGAGAGATTGGAAACCCAAATTGGTCTACACGGACAAGTTCTGGCCTGGTTTAGATCTTATCTGTCGGAAAGATATCAGTTTGTCTCTGTGAATGGTTTGTCCTCTGACAAATCAACTGTAAATGTCGGTGTTCCTCAAGGTTCCGTTTTAGGACCACTATTGTTTTCACTATATATTTTACCTCTTGGGGATGTTATTCGAAAACATAATGTTAACTTTCACTGCTATGCGGATGACACACAGCTGTACATTTCAATGAAACATGGTGAAGCCCCAAAATTGCCCTTGCTAGAAGAATGTGTTTCAGACATAAGGAAGTGGATGGCTGCAAACGTTCTACTTTTAAACTCGGACAAAACAGAGATGCTTGTTCTAGGTCCCAAGAAACAAAGAGATCTTCTGTTGAATCTGACAATTAATCTTAATGGTTGTACAGTCGTCTCAAATAAAACTGTGAAGGACCTCGCCGTTACTCTGGACCCTGATCTCTCTTTTGAAGAACATATCAAGACCATTTCAAGGACAGCTTTTTTCCATCTACGTAACATTGCAAAAATCAGAAACTTTCTGTCCAAAAATGATGCAGAAAAATTTATCCATGCTTTTGTCACTTCTAGGTTAGACTACTGCAATGCTCTACTTTCCGGCTACCCGGATAAAGCACTAAATAAACTTCAGTTAGTGCTAAATACGGCTGCTAGAATCCTGACTAGAACCAAAAAATTTGATCATATTACTCCAGTGCTAGCCTCTCTACACTGGCTTCCTGTCAAAGCAAGGGCTGATTTCAAGGTTTTACTGCTAACCTACAAAGCATTACATGGGCTTGCTCCTACCTATCTCTCTGATTTGGTCCTGCCGTACATACCTACACGTACACTAAGGTCACAAGACGCAGGCCTCCTAATTGTCCCTAGAATTTCTAAGCAAACAGCTGGAGGCAGGGCTTTCTCCTATAGAGCTCCATTTTTATGGAACGGTCTGCCTACCCATGTCAGAGACGCAAACTCGGTATCAACCTTTAAGTCTCTACTGAAGACTCATCTCTTCAGTGGGTCATATGATTGAGTGTAGTCTGGCCCAGGAGTGGGAGGGTGAACGGAAAGGCTCTGGAGCAACGAACCGCCCTTGCTGTCTCTGCCTGGCCGGTTCCCCTCTTTCCACTGGGATTCTCTGCATCTAACCCTATTACAGGGGCTGAGTCACTGGCTTACTGGGGCTCTCTCATGCCGTCCCTGGAGGGGGTGCGTCACCTGAGTGGGTTGATTCACTGATGTGGTCATCCTGTCTGGGTTGGCGTTTTTCCTAGCCACCGTGCTTCTACACCTGCATTGCTTGCTGTTTGGGGTTTTAGGCTGGGTTTCTGTACAGCACTTTGAGATATCAGCTGATGTACGAAGGGCTATATAAATACATTTGATTTGATTTGATTTGATTTGATTTGCAGCTTCTGGGGCCTTTCAGAACAGGTGTATTTATACTGAGATCATGCGAAAGATCATGTGACACTTAGATTGCACACAGGTGGACTTTATTTAACTAATTATGTGACTTCTGAAGGTAATTGGTTGTACCAGATCTTATTTAGGGGCTTCATAGCAAAGGGGGTGAATACATATGCACACAGCACTTTTCAGTTTCCTATCTTTTAGAATTTTTTAAACAAGTAATTTTTTTCATTTAATTTCACCAATTTGGACTATTTTGTATATGTCCATTACATGAAATCCAAATGAAAATCTATTTAAATTACAGGTTGTAATGCAACAAAATAGGAAAAATGCCAAGCGGGATGAATACTTTTGCAAGGCACTGTTTATGGTGCATCTTCATGTCAGTTCTGCTGAAGGTAATGAGATGAGGAGAGGAAGCTGCTTCAGACTACTGAGATTCACCCTGGGCTCCATTTCAATCCTCTACATCTCTCCATCCTCACCATCCATAACCTCTGGTGTGTGTGTGTGTGTGTGTGTGTGTGTGTGTGTGTGTGTGTGTGTGTGTGTGTGTGTGTGTGTGTGTGTGTGTGTGTGTGTGTGTGTGTGTGTGTGTGTGTGTGTCTGTGTGTGTGTGTGTGTGTGCATGTGTCTCATACAGCTACAGCTATAAGATGAGGCCTGTGATCCAAGGACCCTGATGGCAAATACGCCTGTCAGAGTGTCCTGCCCACTGGTCAAGGACGCACACAAAACACACACACACACACACACATGAATAAAGCCACACACAAGCACACACACACACACACACACATACACACACATGAATAAAGCCACACACAAGCATGTACACATGAATAAATCCACACACAAGCACACACACATGAATAGATCCACACACAAGCACACACCCAAATTAATAAATCCACACACATGCACACACACACACACACACACACACACACACACACACACACACACACACACACACACACACACACACACACATACACACACATGAATAAAGCCACACACAAGCATGTACACATGAATAAATCCACACACAAGCGCACACACATGAATAAATCCACACACAAGCACACACACACACATATACTGTACTGTACATTCACACACGTCCACGCACAGTCACTTCTCCCTCCAGCCCCCCTCCAGGGTGGTGACTTCTTGCAACGGGAACAGCAAGTGTCTGTATCCTGATAGAAGTCATTGGTCTGTGAGCTAATACACATAAACTACTGAATGAAATCCTCAATCTGTTTTGTAAATAAAGTCTGTAATACTGGTATTACTGTTCAGTACTGGTCTGTACTGGTATTACTGGTCTGTATGGGTCTGTACTGGTATTACTGTTCAGTACCGGTCTGTACTGGTATTACTGGTCTGTACGGGTCTGTACTGGTATTACTGTTCAGTACTGGTCTGTACTGGTATTACTGGTCAGTAATGGTCTGTACTCGTATTACTGGTAAGTACTGGTATTACAAGTCAGTACTGGTCTGTACTGGTATTACAAGTCAGTACTGATCTGTGCTGGTCTGTACTGATAATTCTGATCAGTATTGGTCTGCACTGGTCTGTACTGGTCAGTACTGGTCTGTACTGGTATTACTGGTCAGTAGTGGTCAGTACTGGTCTGTACTGATATTACGGGTCAGTAATGGTTAGTACTGGTCTGTACTGAGATGTACTGGTATTACTAGTCAGTACTGGTCTGTACTGCTATTACTGGTCTGTACTGGTAAAACTGGTCAGTACTGGTCTGTACTGAAATTACTGGTCAGTACTGGTCTGTACTAGTATTACTGATCAGTACTTGTCTGTACTGGTATTATTACTGGTCAGTACTGGTCAGACTTATAGATGACCTGGAGCCAGTGGGCTTGGCAACGAATACGAAAGAAGGGCCCGCCAACGAGAGCATACAAGTCGCAGTGGTGGGTAGAAGATGGGACTTTGGTGACAAAACGGATGGCACTGTGATAGACTACATCCAATTTGCTGAGTAGAGTGTTGGAGGCAATTTTATAAATGACATCGCCGAAGTCAAGGATCGGTAGGATAGGATAGGAAGGCTTTGTTGCAAAAATGGAAGCCGATTCTAGATTTCATTTTGGATTGGAGATGCTTAATGTGAGTCTGGAAAGATAGTTTAAAGTCTAACTAGACACCTAGGTATTTGTAGTTATCCACATATTCTAAGTCAGAACCGTCCAGAGTAGTGATTCTAGTCGGGCGGGTGCGGGCAGCGATCGGTTGAAGAGCATGCATTTAGTTTGACTAGCGTTTAAGAGCAGTTGGAGGCCAAGGAAGGAGTGTTGTATGGCATTGAAGCTCATTTGGAGGTTTGTTAACACAGTGTCCAAAGAAGGGCCAGTATACAGAATGGTGTCGTCTGCATAGAGGTGGATCAGAGAATCACCAGCAGCAAGAGCGACATCATTGATGTATACAGAGAAAATAGTCGGCCCGAGACTTGAACCATGTGGCACCCCCATAGAGACTGCCATAGGTCTGGACAACAGGCCGTCCGATTTGACACACTGAACTCTATCTGAGAAGTAGTTGGTGAACCAGGCGAGGCAGTCATTTGAGAAATCAAGGCTATTGAGTCTGCCGATAAGAATCTGGTGATTGACAGAGTTGAAGCCTTGGCCTGGTCGATGAAGACGGCTGCACAGTACTGTCTTCTATCGATGGCAGTCATGATATCATTTAGGACCTTGAGCATGGCTGAGGTGCACCCATGACCAGCTCGGAAACCAGATTGCATAGCGGAAAAGGTACGGTAGGATTGTAAATGGTCGGTGATCTGTTTGTTAACTTGGCTTTTGAAGACGTTAGAAAGGCAGGGAAGGATAGATATAGTTCTGTAACAATTTGGGTCTAGAGTGTCTCCCCCTTTGAAGAGGTGGATGACCGCGGCAGTTTTCCAATCTTTATGGATCTCAGACGATACGAGAGAGAGGTTGAACAGGCTTTCTAAAATCTTAGAAAGAGAGGGTCCAGATTATCTAGCCCAGCTGATTTGTAGGGTTCCAGATTTTGAAGCTCTTTCAGAACATCAGCTATCTGGATTTGGGTGAAGGAGAAGCTTTGGGCTTGGGCAAGTTGCTGCGGGGGGTGCCGAAATGTTGGCCAAGGTAGAGTTAGCCAGGTGGAAAGCATGGCCAGCCATGGAAAAATGCTTATTGAAATGTTCAATTATCGTAGATTTATCGGTGGTGACAGTGTTTCCTAACCTCAGTTCAGTTGGCAGCTGGGAGGAGGTGCTCTTATTCTCCATGGACTTTACAGTGTCCCAAAACCTTTTGGAATTTGTGCTACAGGATGCAAATTTCTGTTTGAAAAAGCTAGCCTTTGCTTTCCTAACTGACTGAGTATATTGGTTCCTAACTTCCCTGAAAAGTTGCATATCGCGGGGGCTATTCGATGCTAATGCAGTACACCACAGGATGTTTTTGTACTGGTCAAGGGCAGTCAAATCTGGAGTGAACCAAGGGCTACATCTGTTCTTAGTTCTATATTTTTTAAATGGGGCAAGCTTATTTAAGATGGTGAGGAAAGCACTTTTAAAGAACAACCAGGCATCCTCTACTGATGGGACGAGGTCAATATCCTTCCAGGATACTCGGGCCATGTCAATTAGAAAGGCCTGCTTTACGAAGTATTTTAGGGAGCGTTTGACAGTGATGAGGGGTGGTTGTTTGTCCGCGGACCCATTACGGACGCAGGCAATGAGGCAGTGATCGCTGAAATCCTGGTTGAAGACAGCAGACGTGTATTTAGAGTGCAAGTTGGTCAGGATGATATCTATGAGGGTGCCATGTTTACAGATTTAGGGTTGTACCTGGTAGGTTCCTTGATCGTTTGTGAGATTGAGGGCATCTAGCTTAGATTGTAGGAAGGCCGGGGTGTTAAGCATATCCCAGTTTAGGTCACCTAACTCTACGAACTCTGAAATAAATGAGGGGCAATCAATTCACAAATGGTGTCCTGGGCACAGCTGGGGGCTGAGGGGGGTCTATAACAAGTTACCTCATTGAGAGACTTATATCTGGAAAGGTGGATTTTTAAAAGTAGAAGCTCAAACTGTTTGGGTACAGACCTGGATAGTATGACAGAACTCTGCAGACTATTTCTGCAGTAGATTGCAACTCTGCCCCTTTGGCATTTCTATCTTGACAGGAAATGTTGTAGTTGGAGATGGAAATTTCAGAATTTTTGGTGGCCTTCCTGAGCCCGGATTCAGACACGGCTAGGACATCAGGGTTGGCGGAGTGTGCTAAAGCAGTGAATAATACAAATACTTAGGGAGGACGCTTCTGATGTTAACATGTATGAAACCAAGGCTTTTACGGTTACAGAAGTCAACAAATGAGAGAGCCTGGGGAATAGGTGTAGTACTGGGCCCTACAGAGCCTGGGTTAACCTCTACATCACCAGAGGAACAGAGGAGGAGTAGGATATGGGGACGGCTAAAAGCTATAAGAACTGGTCGTCTAGTGCGCATGGAACAGAGAATCAAAGGAGCAGATTTCTGGGCGTGGTAGAATAGATTCAGGGCATAATGTACAGACAAGGGTATGGTAGGATATGAGTACAGTGGAGGTTAACCTAGGCGTTGAGTGACGATGAGAGAGGTTGCATCTCTGGCGGCACCAGTTAAGCCAGGTGAGGTTCCGCATGTGTGGGGGGTGGGACAAGAGAGCAATCTAAGGCATGTTGTGCGGGACTGGGGGTTCTACAGTGAAATAAAACAATAAGAACTAGCTGAGACAGCAGTAGACAAGGCATATGGACATTAGAGAGAGGCATAAAGAAATCGCAGGTGTTGATCGGGAGAGCTAAGTCAACAACGGATAAATGCCGATGAATGGGCAGAGTGGGTCAGTTAGGTACATACAGGACCTGAGTTCGAGGCTGGGGCCGACAGATAAACAGAATGAGGTACCATGTTATTGAAACAGTCCAACGGGCATCAGCTGTGTAGCCGAGGGATCATAGGATCCATTGAGCGGCAATAGGTGAGTCTGGGAGCCGTTCGGTAGTTGCTACTACGCTAGGCGAGCGGGAGACACAGCTAGCAGATGGGTCTTCGGCGACATCGCCAATTGGCCTGTTGAAACCACATCGGACAATTACGTCGGCAGACCAGTCGTGATGGATCTGCGGGGCTCCGTGTGGACAAGAAAGGGTCCAGGCCAATTGGCAAAGAGGCATTGTAGCCCAAGAATTACCTGGTGTATGGGCCTAGCTCGAGGCTAGCTCAAGGCTAACTGATGCTTGCTTCGGGACAGAGGTTTTAGCTAACAGTAATCACTCGGTTGTGATGTGGCAGAGAGAAGCAATCCGATATGCTCTGGGTTGATATCGTGCTGTTCAGACTGGCAGGTATTGTCTGAGCTAAAGCTGGCTGGTGTCCGAGCTAAAGGTGAAGACCGCTAACCGTGGCTAACAATAATTAATAGCTAATAGCTAGTTAGCTGGCTAGCTCCTGATGGAGGTTCCAGTTATAAGGAATAAAAATAGCAAAGCCGTACCACATTGGGTGAGGCAGGTTGCAAGAAAGGTTGCAGGAAAGTTTGTAGGAAAGTATATTTAGTTCGTAGATAGAAAGTGAGATTAAAATACAAAAAAAGGACTATATACATGGGATAAGACATAGACAAACACAAAGACAGACTGCTACGCCATCTTGGATTTGCAGCCTAGTCAGTACTGGTCTTAGTGGTCTGTAGTGGTGTTACTCACTGGTGTCAGTGGTCTCATACTGGGAGTCCCTCTGTAGTTCGAATATGTCCACCTCCACACGGGCTCTAGCCCCTCCCTCCATCACACTGTTGATGTTCTCCCTGGCCAGGGCCAGAGCCAGCCGCTCCCCACGCCCACACACTGACTGGTCATCCAGGATCGCAGCTACATGGGGAGGGAGGGAGATGGAGATATGGAACGGGAGAAAACATTGATGTTACTCACCATTAGACAATAAGACAAAAAGAGAGGAGACAAGCAGAGTATTTACGAGGGGTGTGAAGGCCAGATGAGTGAGTGGGTGTGTCCTGGTGGAGGGGGGTGAGACACCGGGGGAGGAGAGGGAGACAGACACCTGAGGGTCATCAAGGGATGGAAAGAGGGATGGATGGATGATTGATAGATGGACACTCACCCATCCGGACGGAGGAGAGCATGGCGGCCTGGCTTCCGGAGCGTGGTGCCATGGTAACTAGCAGGAAGGAGGAGAAGTGTATCGACAGCAGCAGCGCTGGCAGAGCCGGCATCTTCTACTGCTCCTCATGGAGAACGGTCTGCTGGCTGCCTGCTCGCCACCTAAAGGACGGGAGGATACGTTACAACACCAAAATATACACAAACACACAGACACACACTCACAAACACACATACATGCACACACAATCGTTCTCACTCTGTGCACACATCTGTAGCGCCAATGGTTAAATCTTTATTTAAAGAGCTTGTTATGATCACAAGACCCACACATTAAAACACACACAGCTCTGCTCTGCCTGCTGCAAAACCACCCTCACTCACTCTGAGTGACAACCCCCATTCTAAGTGACAGTTTAATGTGTGTGTGAGAACAGACAAGAAGATAAAGCGTATGTGTGTGGTGTATAGCGTCTTGTTTCTGCTCACCGTCAGCTGGTCATGACCCTCAGTTTGACCTCTGAGATGGAAATGTGTGTGATGTGTGTCTGGTATCTGTGTGAGTTGGAGATGAGTCACCTTTGACCCTGTAGGCACAACACAGCAGCTTGACTGCTTCTATCTGACCCCTGGGAGGTAAGAATGTGTTGCATCTTCATCTCTCTTCCCTCCCTCCTTGCCTTCATTTCCCTTCACGCTTGTCTTTTTTACTCTCCCTCCCTTTCTCCCTCTCCCCCTAGGCTCTCCCTTTCTCCCTATCCCCTTTAGCTCTCCCTTTCTCCCTCTTCCCCTTAGCTCTCCCTTTCTCCCTCTCCCCCTTAGCTCTCCCTTTCTCCCTCTCCCCCTTAGCTTTCCCTTTCTCCCTCTCCCACTTAGCTCTCCCTTTCTCCCTCTTCCCTGTAGCTCTTCCTTTCTCCCTCTCCCCCTAGGCTCTCCCTTTCTTTTATTTTTCTCTCACATCAAGTAGCTGTCTGACTTCATCCTACCCTCCAGCCCCACACACACCGTTCACTCCTCCAGGTCCATCTCCCTTCAGCAGCCCCATAGCAGACTAAACACTACGGGTGACAGGACTTTCAGTTGTGCAGCCCCTCAGCTGTGGAACAAACTTCCAGTCACTGTCAGGGCTGCAGAGTCTCTGGACTCGTTTAAGGCGTAGCTAAAGACTGAGCAATTCAGAAACGCTTTCAAGGACCTACAGTATGAGTCAAAGGTTTGGACACACCTACTCATTCAAGGGTTTTTCTTTATTTTGACTATTTTCTACATTGTAGAATAATAATGAAGACATCAAAACGATGAAATAACACATATGGAATCATGTAGTAACCAAAAAAGTGATAAACAAATAAAATAAATTCTTCAAAGTAGCCACCCTTTGCCTGGATGACAGCTTTGCACATTCTAGGAATTCTCTCAACCAGCTTCATGAGGTAGTCACCTGGAATGCATTTCAATTAACAGGTGTTCCTTGTTAAAAGTACATTTGTGGAATTTCTTTCCTTCTTAATGCGTTTGAGCTAATCAGTTGTGTTGTGACAAGGTAAGGTTGGTATACAGTAGATAGCCCTATTTGGGAAAATGCCAAGTCCATATTATGGCAAGAGCAACTCAAATAAGCAAAGAGAAAGGACAGTCCATCATTACTTTAAGACATTAAGTTCAGTCATTGCGGAAAAAAAGTGCAGTCGCAAAAACCATCAAGGGCTATGATGAAACTGTCTCTCATGAGGACCACCACAGGAAAGGAAGACCCAGAGTTACCTCTGCTGCAGAGGATAATTTCCTTAGAGTTAACTGCACCTCAGATTGTAGCCCAAATAAATGCTTCACAGAGTTCAAGTAACAGACACATCTCAACGTCAATTGTTCAGAATAGACTGCGTGAATCAGGCCTTCAGGGTCAAATTGCTGCAAAGAAACCACTAATAAAGGAAACCAATAATAAGAAGACTTGCTTGGGCCAATAAACACTAGCAATGCACATTAGACTGGTGGAAATCTGTCCTTTGGTCTGATGAGTCGAAATTTGAGATTTTTTGGTTCTAACCACCGTGTCTTTGTGAGACGCAGAGTAGGTGAACGGATGATCTCCCCATGTGTGGTTCCAACCATGAAGCGTGGAGGTATGAAGGTGTCGGGGTGCTTTGCTGGTGACACTGTCAATGATTTATTTAGAATTCAAGGCACACTTAAACAGCATGGCTATCACAGCATTCTGCAGCAATACACCATCCCATCTGGTTTGCGCTAAGTGGGACTATCATTTGTTTTTCAACAGGACAAAGGCTGTGTAAGGGCTATTTGACCAATAAGGAGAGTGAAGGAGTGTTGCATCAGATGACCTGGCCTCCACAATCACCCGACCTCAACCCAATTGAGATGGTTTGGACCGCAGAGTGAAGGAAAAACTAGTTGAGAGAATGCCAAGATTGTGCAAAGCTGTCATCAAGGCAAAGTGTGGCTTCTTCGATGAATCTAAAATCTACAATATTTGTTGATTTGTTTAACACTTTTTTGGTTACTACATGATTCCATATGTATTATTTAATAGTTTTCATGTTTTCACTATTATTATACAATGTAGAAAATAGTCCAAAAAAAGAAAAACCCTTGAATGAGTAGGTGTGTCCAAACTTTTGATTGGCACTGTATGTTAGTTCAGTTCTCCTGTCCACTGGATCTGATGCCTTGAGTATGAGAAAAGCACTTTACAAATTAAATGAACTATCACTCACCTTTCTCACTGTCATTCCCTTGCTAGAATCAGTGAGTGAGTGAGTGAGTGAGTGAGTGCATGTAATGTTCCACCAGGTCACACTGTTCCTGTCATTAGGCTCAGGTAGCGTTGATATCAGAACACTGAAGCCGTTATGCAAGAGGTTACACACACACAGACGTCACAGTGAGACCACTGCCACATGCTGCTCTGTCACCCTGCCACTCTGCTCTCTGGATCTGACTGAGTTGTGTAATGAAGTGTGTCCTGTAATATATTGTATTTCCTGTATTGTGAATAGACACACTGCACCACACATCTATTCTAAAGAACTAGACCTGGAGTCAGAACAGCTGCTCCCCTTTTCTCAATCTATCTTCACAACGCCAGAGTTAGTGGGTGTTTGTGTGTGTGTGTGGGGTGGGGTGGGGTGGGGGGTCTGTGTGTCTGAGTGTCTGAATGTGAGGGTAATCGGTGTGTGTCGGTATGTCACTATCCATGCTTGTGTATGCCTGCATATGTGTGTGCCAGCCAATGTATGTGTGCACACGTGTGTGTCAGTGACTGCAGTACAGTTTGTGTGTGCGTGTGCGTGTGTGTGTGATGGCATATTGATCGAGGGCAGCTGAAGTGGCATTCAATCAAAACAATGGCGGATCTGTCAGCATTCCACAGGATGCATCTGATTGGCTATTACCAGGGAGCAGATTGCACTGATGACCAATAAGGTCTTGGCTTAGCCCCTGAGCGTGACCAATGATTGGATGGAGTCGGTGCTATTTCACTGTTATTGAGAACTATTGACAGGGCTGGAGAGAGAAGATTAGTCCACAACTACACCTTTCCATCTGTCTCCAAGGCCTGTAGGAAAGACACAAGGAGAGAAGGAGAGAGAGAGAGAAGAAGAGAGGGAGAGGGAGAAGGCGAAGGAGCGAGAGAGAGAAAGAGAGGGGGAGAGACGGCAAAGGAGAGAGAGCAAGAGTGAGAGAGCGAGAGCGAGAAAGAGAGAAGGAGAGAGAGAAAGAGAAGGAGAGAGAGAAGGCAAATGAGAGAGACAGAGAGAGAGAGAGAAATAGAAAGAGAAAGAGAAAGAGAAAGAGAAAGAGAAGGAGAGAGAGAGCAAGAAGGAGAGAGAGAGAAACATATGACATAATTAAATCAATGTATACTGGCAATACATGCAGCATTCAAATTGGCAAGAAAATAACAGAATTCTTTAACCAGGGGCAGGGCCTTCACCAGGGTTGCAAACTGAGCCCTGCACTCTTCAATATTTACAACAACGAATTGGCCACTATTCTAGAAAAATCCTCAGCCCCTGGTGTTAGTCTCCACAATTCAGAGGTTAAATGCCTACTCTTCGCAGATGACCTATGCCTGCTGTCACCCACAGCACATGGTCTACAGCAGAGCCTGGACCTGCTCGAGCGGTACTGCCAGACCTGGGCCCTGGCAGTAAACCCCAAAAGACTAAAATAATGATTTTCCAGAGAAGATCCAGATCTCAGGGAATTAGACCAAAGTTCTCAATTGGTACGAAATATATAGAGTACTGCACACACTACAATGACTTAGGTTAAAAATAAGCTCAACTGGACACCGTAAAGAGGCAGTGAATGAACTGAGAGAGAAAGCACGCAAGGCATTCTACACCATTAAAAAGCAAATTCAAATTGATATACCTATTAAAATTAGGCTAAAACTAATTGAATATGTAATTGAACCAATTTCACTTTATGGGAGAGAGGTGTGGGGTCCACTTGCAAAACAAGATTTCATCAAATGGGACAAACACCCAATTGAAACCCTGCATGCAGAGTTCTGTAAGATTATCCTACATGTCCAAAGGAAAACTACAAACAATGCATGCAGGGCAGAATTAGGCCAATATCCAGTAATAGTAAAAACTCAAAAAACAGCAATTAAGTTTTTGAAACATCTAAAATACAGTGACCCCCTCTCATATCATTACCAAGCCCCGCAATGCCAAGAGCTGAGCAAAGAAAATAGTTCTCTCATCCAGATGGTCCTGGGGCTGAGTTCACAAACTTGTACTACACCGACTCTTCAGGACCAGAACATACAATCAATCAGAATAAACCAAATTACAACACTGTCAAAACCAAACTACATTGCTTATTGGGAAACACAAGCACAAGCACAAAGTAAAATGCAGTGCTATCTGGCCCTAAATCGACAGTACACCGTGGCTAACTATTTGACCATGGTTACTGATCAAAACATTAGAAAAACCTTGACAAAGTACAGGCTCAGTGAGCACAGCCTTGCCATTGAGAAGGGTAGACACAGGAAAACCTGGTTCCCTGTAGAGGAAAGGCTGTGCAACCACTGCACCACAGCAGAACCTGAGACAGAGCTGCATTTCCTGACTAAATGTAAAAAAATATATGTATATATAAAACAATTGGAGAGTGTCGTTTCCCCAAATTTTAAACCCTTATTCAAGGTTTCAAAGACCTCTCTGATGAGAGCAGGCTACCCGTCCTGTTGGGGGAGGACGCAGAGAGCTGTGGGTTGGCAGCGCACTACATTGCTGCCTGCCATAAGATGAGGGACAGTGTCTGACAGACCAATCAACCTGCACATGTCCTCTACTCTATGCTTATTGTAATTGTTCAATGTATGGTTATTTTGACCCTTGGTTATTGTTTTTGCTTTGGCAATATGTACATTGTTACGTCATGCCAATAAAGCAAATTGAATTGAATTGAATTGAAATGAGAGAGAAAGATAGATAGAAGCAGAGAGAGAGAAGGCAAAGGAGAGAGGGAGAGAGAGAGACAGAAAGAGAAGTAAAGAGAGAGTTAGAGAAAGGAGAAAGAGAGAGAGGGAGAGAGAAGGAGAGAGCGAGAGAGAGAGCAAGAAGGAGAGAGAGAAAGAGAGAGATGAGAGAGAGAGAGAGAGAGGGAGGGGAGATAGAGAGAGAGAGAGAGAGAGAGAGAGAGAGAGAGAGAGAGGGGAGAGATAGAGAGAAGAGAGATAGAGAGAGAGAGAGAGAGAGAGAGAGAGAGAGAGAGGGAGAGAGTGCAGTGTTTTATGTCTGTGGAACATTGTATTCTCTGTTCTTCTTATGGTCTCTGTCTGCTAATAGCCGTAGGACTGTATCATCCTAGACAGTGTTATATGCACCCCTATACCACTGTGTGTGATTGTGATTGTGATTGTGATTGTGATTGTGATTGTGTGTGTGTGTGTGTGTGTGTGTGTGTGTGTGTGTGTGT